>NW_020710273.1:0-5197 GCF_002925995.2 Terrapene triunguis
GTCTCTGTACACAGAGAGCTGTTACCCTTCCCTTCATAGTTATGACACGCCCCCCAAATCACAGATAGTGTTGGACGTTCGGTTCCACACTGGCTGTGATTTCTTCCTGGAGTTTTAGGAGAAAACAGAGTTAATAAGACATACTACTGATTATATAAAAACTAACAATGTTTCATTCCAAGAACAATTGTTAACCAGTTAACTCTGGGAAACTTTCCCGGGAGAGTGCATCAGCCACTTTGTTAGAAGCTCCCGAAATGTGTTGTATTTCAAAATCAAAATCTTGGAGAGCTAAAATCCACCGAAGAAGTTTTTTGTTATTTCCCTTGGCGGTATGAAGCCACTGTAGCGCAGCATGGTCTGTTTGTAGTTGGAAACGCCGTCCCCAAACATATGGGCGTAGCTTTTCCAGCGCGTACACAATGGCGTAGCATTCCTTTTCGCTGATTGACCAGTGACTTTCCCTCTCAGACAGTTTTTTGCTGAGAAACACGACAGGATGGAATTCTTGATCCGGTCCTTCCTGCATTAAAACTGCTCCCACGCCTCGCTCGGAAGCATCTGTGGTTACTAGGAACGGTTTGTCAAAGTCTGGGGCCCTTAGCACAGGGTCAGACATGAGTGTTGCCTTAAGCTGGTTAAAGGCCTCTTGACACTCATCAGTCCACTGAACTGCATTTGGCTGTTTCTTTCTGGTTAGGTCTGTCAGCGGGGCGGCGATTTGGCTGTAGTGTGGTACAAATCGCCTATAATATCCGGCCAAGCCTAAGAAGGATTGGACCTGTTTCTTTGACTTTGGAACCGGCCACTTTTGGATAGCATCCACTTTGGCCTGTAGGGGATTTATAGTTCCTTGACCCACCTGGTGCCCCAGGTACGTCACTCTGTTTTGGCCTATTTGACACTTTTTAGCCTTAACAGTTAGTCCTGCCTGTCGGATGCGCTCGAAGACTTTTTCCAGGTGCTCCAGGTGTTCTGTCCATGAATCAGAAAAAATGGCCACATCATCGAGGTAGGCAACTGCAGATTCTCCCAATCCCGCTAGGAGACCATCTACAAGTCTTTGGAAGGTGGCGGATGCATTTCGCAACCCGAAAGGGAGTACATTGAATTCGTACACCCCTGCCTGGGTGACGAAGGCTGACCTTTCCTTAGCGGGTTCATCTAGTGGTACTTGCCAGTACCCTTTGGTTAAGTCTAAAGTAGAGATGAATTGAGCATGTCCCAATTTTTCCAATAGCTCATCTGTGCGTGGCATTGGATAGTTGTCAGGACGAGTTACAGCATTTAGCTTACGGTAGTCCACGCAAAAGCGTATTTCCCCATCTGGTTTGGGAACTAGAACCACTGGAGATGCCCATGCACTGGTAGAGGGGCGGATTATACCCATCTGTAGCATGTCCTGGATCTCCCTTTGTATAGCAGCTTGGGCATGAGGTGACTCCCGGTAGGATGGGGTTCTAATTGGGTGAGCATTACCTGTGTCAATGGAGTGGTATGCCCGTTCGGTCCGTCCTGGAGTGGCTGAGAAAATCGGTGCAAAGCTTGTGCACAGCTCCTTGATCTGCTGTCGCTGCAGACGTCCCAGGGTCGTGGAGAGGTTCACCTCTTCCACGCCACCATTCCTTTTTCCTTCGTAGTAGACACCTTCAGGCCACTCCGCGTCATCTGTTTCCTGGGCTGTAAACTGGCAAACGTTTAATTCTCTGGAATAAAAGGGCTTAAGAGAATTAACATGGTATACCTTAGGCTTTATGTTGGAGGTGGGGGAGGCTATGAGATAGTTAACAGCTCCTAGGCGCTCCTGGACCGTGAATGGTCCTTCCCACGACGCTTCCATTTTATGGGCCTGGAGCGCCTTTAAGACCATGACTTGGTCTCCTACTTTGAAGGACCGTTCTCTGGAATGTTTATCATACCAGGCCTTTTGCTCTTCCTGAGCATTCTTTAGGTTTTCTTTAGCAAGGGCTAAAGAGTGTCGGAGGGTGTTTTGTAGGTTGCTTACAAAGTCTAGAATGTTAGTTCCTGAAGAAGGCGTAAACCCCTCCCATTGCTGCTTCACCAACTGTAATGGCCCCTTAACCTCGCGGCCATACACAAGTTCAAATGGTGAAAACCCTAAACTGGGATGTGGTACAGCCCTGTAGGCAAAAAGCAACTGCTGCAACACTAGGTCCCAATCATTGGAGTGTTCATTTACGAATTTACGTATCATGGCCCCCAAAGTTCCGTTAAACCTCTCCACCAGACCATTGGTTTGATGGTGATGAGGGGTGGCAACCAAGTGATTCACCCCATGAGCTTCCCACAGGTTTTTCATTTTCCCTGCCAGGAAATTAGTTCCCGAATCTGTAAGGATGTCGGAGGGCCACCCTACCCTGGCAAAAATGTCTGCTAATGCCTGGCACACACTTTTAGCCTTGGTGTTGCTTAAGGGTACAGCTTCCGGCCATCGGGTAGCAAAATCCATGAAAGTCAGTACGTACTGCTTTCCTCTGGGTGTCTTCCTTGGGAAAGGACCCAGAATATCCACAGCTACTCGCTGAAATGGGACCTCAATTATGGGTAGTGGCTGGAGAGGGGCTTTAACCTGGTCTTGGGGCTTTCCCACTCGTTGGCACACCTCACAAGACCGGACATAATTAGCAACGTCCTTGCCCATTCCCTCCCAGTGGAAGGACTTCCCCAACCGGTCTTTGGTTCTGTTCACCCCAGAATGGCCACTGGGATGATCATGGGCTAAGCTCAAGAGCTTTACCCGATACTTAGTGGGAACCACCAACTGTCTTTGAGGATGCCAGTCTTCCTGGTGCCCACCAGAAAGAGTCTCCTTGTATAAAAGTCCTTTTTCTACAACAAACCGGGATCGGTTAGAAGAGCTGAGAGGCGGTGGGGTGCTCCGCGCCGCCGCCCAAGCTTTCTGGAGGCTGTCATCTGCTTCCTGCTCGGCCTGGAACTGTTCCCTTGATGCTGGAGACATCAGTTCCTCCTTGGACTGTGAACTGGGGCTTGGTCCCTCTGGAAGCGATGCAGGTGCTGGGGCTGTTTCCATTGACTGTGAACCGCTGTCCTCTGGTGCACTATGTGGTATTTCAGGCTCTGGCTGAGCCTCTTGGGTAGGGTTATCTGCTGCTTCCGCCAGTTCAGGCTCGCTGGTGCCCTCTGGCATTGGAGTTGTAGACGGGGTTGCAAGCGCTGGACTCAGTGCTGGCAATGGTTCTGGTGCTGGTTGCGTTGCCAGTTCCGGTTCTGGGACTGGCTTTGGCTGGGTCTCTGGGATTGGATCCACTACGGCTGTTGCAGTCGTTGGCAGGGGATCCGGTTCCACCACCTGTGTTTGGGTCTCCGGTAACACCGACGGGGCTCTGGTGGACGGCTCAGGAACAGGGATGGGGGTGAAAGCTTGCTTAGCCTGGCTGCGGGTGACTATTCCCACCCTCTTGGCTAGCTTCACATGGTTGGCCAAGTCTTCCCCCAGCAGCATGGGGATGGGATAATTGTCATAGACTGCAAAAGTCCACATTCCTGCCCAGCCCTTGTACTGGACATGCAACTGGGCTGTAGGCAAGGTTACAGACTGTGACACGAAGGGTTGAATTGTCACTGTAGCCTCCGGGTTGATGAGTTTGGGGTCCACTAGGGATTGGTGGATAGTTGACACTTGTGCCCCAGTATCCCTCCAAGCGATAACCTTCTTTCCGCCCACTCTCAAGGTTTCCCTTCGCTCCGAGGGTATGAGAGAGGCATCTGGGTCTGGGGATCTTTGGTGTGACTGGGGTGTAATGAACTGTAATCGGTTGGGGTTCTTGGGGCAGTGAGCCTTTATATGCCCCAGTTCATTACATTTAAAACATCGCCCTGCTAAGGTATCACCGGGGCGATGTTGGTTGGTGGAGACTGGTGGGGTGGGGTGAGAAGGCGTCTGGGGTTTCCCTTGGGATGTGGGTGGGGCCTTGGGTTGTCCCCGGTGGTAAGGTTTTGTTTCGGCTTGCCCCTTCTGATATTCGCTCCAACTGCTACTAGCTTTTTTCTTTTCTGTCACCTCCACCCATTTGGCTCCAATCTCCCCCGCCTCGGTTACAGTTTTGGGCTTCCCATCTAGGATGTACCTTTCTATTTCCTCAGGAACACCCTCTAAAAACTGCTCCATTTGCAATAGGAAGGGCAACTCTTCCGTAGATTTAACATTTGCTCCTGATATCCAGGCATCCCAATTTTTTCCAATGTGGTAGGCATGCCGGGTAAATGACACATCTGGTTTCCACCTTAGGGCTCTGAACCGCCGACGGGCATGCTCAGGTGTTAGCCCCATTCTGATTCTGGCCTTGTTTTTAAAAAGTTCATAACTGTTCATGTGTTCCTTAGGCATTTCAGCCGCCACCTCTGCTAAGGGTCCACTGAGCTGCGGTCTCAGCTCTACCATGTACTGGGTTAGAGGGATGTTGTATCCAAGGCAGGCCCTTTCAAAATTTTCTAAGAAGGCCTCAGTATCATCGCCTGCCTTGTAGGTGGGGAATTTCCTGGGATGGGAAGTGGTACCTGGAGAGGAGTTGTTAGGATGGTCTGCTGCATTCTGCCTAGTCCTTGCTGCTTCCAGTTCCATCTCTCTCTTGTGGGCCTCCTGTTTGGCTTTTTCTTCTCTTTCATGGGCCTCCTGTTTGGCTTTTTCTTCTCTTTCATGCTGCTCTGCCTCGAGTTTTTTAATTTCAAGCAGTCTCTGATGTTTTCTCTCGTTTTCTTCTGCTTCTAGTCTGGCCAGTTCTATTTTTTTAGTTAGTTCTTTGGCAGTCATTTTCCTGTTTTCTTGTGCTGGGTCACACCCTCTGCAGTTGACTGAGACTGGGATGTGTACTTAGCTCTGGCTGCTGCTGAGTTAACAGAGACTTTCTAACAAGCTACTCCCGAGGATGTAAAAAGAAAAAAAAACACTTCAGCCTGTAGATTACCTTTACCAGTTAGTCAAAGTTTGCTCCCTTTGAACTCTTCTCTTAACAAAGGACCTCGTTAAAAAAACTTAACACCTCTGCCTTCAGGCAAGGAGAGATAAGATATGCATCTACCTTCAGCTCTGCTCTCCAAGCAGCTAGAAGGAGAAAAAAAAATCTCTTACTGGCTTTTGGGTTAAAACGATCTCCACCGCTATGCCACCATGTCAAGGCTGGATCCCCACTTTGAACTTTAGGGTTCAAATGTAGGG
>NW_020710274.1:0-1927 GCF_002925995.2 Terrapene triunguis
ACATCATGCTGATAGTGCAAAGACAGAATCGAACAGCAAGACTTGAGACTATCATCAGTAAGAAGTTAAATTGTATAAAATGAAATATATGTTTACAGTTATTATCAAATGGCTTGATATTTAAATAATTAATTCAGCAGAAAAGGTTTTAAAACATTCTACTAACACATCCCCAGCATGTAGGAACCGGTATATTGATGAAAACAGAGGGGAAATTAAATTTGTTAGTCTCTAAGGTGCCACAAGTACTCCTGTTCTTTTTACCTTTGAAGTGCTTCATATAAACACAAGATGGCACTTTAACTTCATAGATAAAGCGATTACTCGATTGGGGAAATTTCCTCCTGAAAACACAATTGCACGACTTCATTTTTTTTACTGAAATGCAGGAGAAACTGTATATAGATAAGAAGCTAAAGGAAGCTTTTTTGTAAGGATGTATGGACTTTATTTACTTTGTAATGTATGCTACTTTTGCTCCAGATTGGTGAGCTGATTGTAAGGTTTATGAGTTTGAAAGTCAAATGTTAACATAACAAGGAAGCAAGTAGCTTTTGCCACTGGTAAGGTATTCTCTGCTGGATCTAATTAAAGTGGTGTTTTTTTCATTTGGGTTTTTATTTACTATCAGTCAGGCTGCCATGTGTGCCTTCTTTCTCTGTCGTATGGTATTTACTTTGCTATTTTGATCCCGAGGGACGCAATTCTTTCTTCATTTACATGCACTTTAGTATTTCTGAATGATTGAACCCTATTATGGGCTTTCCCCGTTCACAAGTGCCAGATAGGCATTATGCTGGTGGAGTACATTTTGTTTTGTTGAGTGTAAGATGCATAAGCCTTGTCAAAGTCATCTTGCCTTTCTCCATTGCAGACTTTTGGTGGAACATGTTTGATTTGTACAGTACAGACCCGTTTATGCATGAATTTGCTTAACGCGCATTAGCGCCATGCTTCCCAGTGCTACCTATTTAACACGCAAGACTCATTAACACGTGGTACAGGAACTTGCTATGTAGCACTACAGATTTGCTCACTAACTCACTGACATAGAAATCGACAGGAAGTGCGGAGAGGAAATGTGTTGTATGTCTTTACCGCCGATGGGGGGGGAGGGGAAGCAGCAACATTAAAGCACTGCCGCGACAAAGGACCCTGCAGGGCTTTAAGAGGGGGGCAAAGGGAGCAGCTGCCCCAGGGCTGGTGATTTAAAAGGGCCCGGGGCTCCGGACGCCACTACCGCAACAGTGGCATCCGGAGCCCTGGGCCCTTTAAATCACCATGGGAACCCCGGGCGGCGCGGACCAGGCGGCCTGGAAGGGCTGGCTGGGGGATGCCTACCCCTAGCCCCGCCCCTTCTGCCTGAGGCCCCGCCCCTTCCGAGGGCCAGAGCCACCCCCATCCCTTACCGGTAAGTGTCCTGAGTTACTTTCACCCCTGTATAGTAATAATAATGTTTTTATTAGATTACACATTTGAATTTATATTCTTGCAAAGCGCCGTTAACAGATAGGCCTGCAGTATTTGGGATGCTGTGAATACGTATGTAATCCTAGATAATTATACATGTATATATAGATATCTTAAGATATTTCAGCATAGCCCACTTAACCTGCGGTCCGTTAACACGCAGTCGTGACGGCATGACTCCCGACATCCACGCGTAAACGGGTCTGTACTGTAGTTTGTAGTATTCGGCCAGTTATTTGTTTTCTTGAATTATTCCAGTCAAGTGGCCCAGTGCTATATACACAGCTGACTCACCCACATGCAGAATAATAAATGGCTGTGCTGCGTACTTGGGTTCTTGGTGTATGAGATTTTTGACATGAGAAAGTATTTATCTTCTCTTAAATAGTAGGGTTCTGCCACCCTGCTAAGTGTGTGTGTGTGTGTGTGTGTGTGTGTGTGTGTGTGTGTGTGTGTG
>NW_020710275.1:0-1927 GCF_002925995.2 Terrapene triunguis
ACATCATGCTGATAGTGCAAAGACAGAATCGAACAGCAAGACTTGAGACTATCATCAGTAAGAAGTTAAATTGTATAAAATGAAATATATGTTTACAGTTATTATCAAATGGCTTGATATTTAAATAATTAATTCAGCAGAAAAGGTTTTAAAACATTCTACTAACACATCCCCAGCATGTAGGAACCGGTATATTGATGAAAACAGAGGGGAAATTAAATTTGTTAGTCTCTAAGGTGCCACAAGTACTCCTGTTCTTTTTACCTTTGAAGTGCTTCATATAAACACAAGATGGCACTTTAACTTCATAGATAAAGCGATTACTCGATTGGGGAAATTTCCTCCTGAAAACACAATTGCACGACTTCATTTTTTTTACTGAAATGCAGGAGAAACTGTATATAGATAAGAAGCTAAAGGAAGCTTTTTTGTAAGGATGTATGGACTTTATTTACTTTGTAATGTATGCTACTTTTGCTCCAGATTGGTGAGCTGATTGTAAGGTTTATGAGTTTGAAAGTCAAATGTTAACATAACAAGGAAGCAAGTAGCTTTTGCCACTGGTAAGGTATTCTCTGCTGGATCTAATTAAAGTGGTGTTTTTTTCATTTGGGTTTTTATTTACTATCAGTCAGGCTGCCATGTGTGCCTTCTTTCTCTGTCGTATGGTATTTACTTTGCTATTTTGATCCCGAGGGACGCAATTCTTTCTTCATTTACATGCACTTTAGTATTTCTGAATGATTGAACCCTATTATGGGCTTTCCCCGTTCACAAGTGCCAGATAGGCATTATGCTGGTGGAGTACATTTTGTTTTGTTGAGTGTAAGATGCATAAGCCTTGTCAAAGTCATCTTGCCTTTCTCCATTGCAGACTTTTGGTGGAACATGTTTGATTTGTACAGTACAGACCCGTTTATGCATGAATTTGCTTAACGCGCATTAGCGCCATGCTTCCCAGTGCTACCTATTTAACACGCAAGACTCATTAACACGTGGTACAGGAACTTGCTATGTAGCACTACAGATTTGCTCACTAACTCACTGACATAGAAATCGACAGGAAGTGCGGAGAGGAAATGTGTTGTATGTCTTTACCGCCGATGGGGGGGGAGGGGAAGCAGCAACATTAAAGCACTGCCGCGACAAAGGACCCTGCAGGGCTTTAAGAGGGGGGCAAAGGGAGCAGCTGCCCCAGGGCTGGTGATTTAAAAGGGCCCGGGGCTCCGGACGCCACTACCGCAACAGTGGCATCCGGAGCCCTGGGCCCTTTAAATCACCATGGGAACCCCGGGCGGCGCGGACCAGGCGGCCTGGAAGGGCTGGCTGGGGGATGCCTACCCCTAGCCCCGCCCCTTCTGCCTGAGGCCCCGCCCCTTCCGAGGGCCAGAGCCACCCCCATCCCTTACCGGTAAGTGTCCTGAGTTACTTTCACCCCTGTATAGTAATAATAATGTTTTTATTAGATTACACATTTGAATTTATATTCTTGCAAAGCGCCGTTAACAGATAGGCCTGCAGTATTTGGGATGCTGTGAATACGTATGTAATCCTAGATAATTATACATGTATATATAGATATCTTAAGATATTTCAGCATAGCCCACTTAACCTGCGGTCCGTTAACACGCAGTCGTGACGGCATGACTCCCGACATCCACGCGTAAACGGGTCTGTACTGTAGTTTGTAGTATTCGGCCAGTTATTTGTTTTCTTGAATTATTCCAGTCAAGTGGCCCAGTGCTATATACACAGCTGACTCACCCACATGCAGAATAATAAATGGCTGTGCTGCGTACTTGGGTTCTTGGTGTATGAGATTTTTGACATGAGAAAGTATTTATCTTCTCTTAAATAGTAGGGTTCTGCCACCCTGCTAAGTGTGTGTGTGTGTGTGTGTGTGTGTGTGTGTGTGTGTGTGTGTGTG
>NW_020710276.1:0-1927 GCF_002925995.2 Terrapene triunguis
ACATCATGCTGATAGTGCAAAGACAGAATCGAACAGCAAGACTTGAGACTATCATCAGTAAGAAGTTAAATTGTATAAAATGAAATATATGTTTACAGTTATTATCAAATGGCTTGATATTTAAATAATTAATTCAGCAGAAAAGGTTTTAAAACATTCTACTAACACATCCCCAGCATGTAGGAACCGGTATATTGATGAAAACAGAGGGGAAATTAAATTTGTTAGTCTCTAAGGTGCCACAAGTACTCCTGTTCTTTTTACCTTTGAAGTGCTTCATATAAACACAAGATGGCACTTTAACTTCATAGATAAAGCGATTACTCGATTGGGGAAATTTCCTCCTGAAAACACAATTGCACGACTTCATTTTTTTTACTGAAATGCAGGAGAAACTGTATATAGATAAGAAGCTAAAGGAAGCTTTTTTGTAAGGATGTATGGACTTTATTTACTTTGTAATGTATGCTACTTTTGCTCCAGATTGGTGAGCTGATTGTAAGGTTTATGAGTTTGAAAGTCAAATGTTAACATAACAAGGAAGCAAGTAGCTTTTGCCACTGGTAAGGTATTCTCTGCTGGATCTAATTAAAGTGGTGTTTTTTTCATTTGGGTTTTTATTTACTATCAGTCAGGCTGCCATGTGTGCCTTCTTTCTCTGTCGTATGGTATTTACTTTGCTATTTTGATCCCGAGGGACGCAATTCTTTCTTCATTTACATGCACTTTAGTATTTCTGAATGATTGAACCCTATTATGGGCTTTCCCCGTTCACAAGTGCCAGATAGGCATTATGCTGGTGGAGTACATTTTGTTTTGTTGAGTGTAAGATGCATAAGCCTTGTCAAAGTCATCTTGCCTTTCTCCATTGCAGACTTTTGGTGGAACATGTTTGATTTGTACAGTACAGACCCGTTTATGCATGAATTTGCTTAACGCGCATTAGCGCCATGCTTCCCAGTGCTACCTATTTAACACGCAAGACTCATTAACACGTGGTACAGGAACTTGCTATGTAGCACTACAGATTTGCTCACTAACTCACTGACATAGAAATCGACAGGAAGTGCGGAGAGGAAATGTGTTGTATGTCTTTACCGCCGATGGGGGGGGAGGGGAAGCAGCAACATTAAAGCACTGCCGCGACAAAGGACCCTGCAGGGCTTTAAGAGGGGGGCAAAGGGAGCAGCTGCCCCAGGGCTGGTGATTTAAAAGGGCCCGGGGCTCCGGACGCCACTACCGCAACAGTGGCATCCGGAGCCCTGGGCCCTTTAAATCACCATGGGAACCCCGGGCGGCGCGGACCAGGCGGCCTGGAAGGGCTGGCTGGGGGATGCCTACCCCTAGCCCCGCCCCTTCTGCCTGAGGCCCCGCCCCTTCCGAGGGCCAGAGCCACCCCCATCCCTTACCGGTAAGTGTCCTGAGTTACTTTCACCCCTGTATAGTAATAATAATGTTTTTATTAGATTACACATTTGAATTTATATTCTTGCAAAGCGCCGTTAACAGATAGGCCTGCAGTATTTGGGATGCTGTGAATACGTATGTAATCCTAGATAATTATACATGTATATATAGATATCTTAAGATATTTCAGCATAGCCCACTTAACCTGCGGTCCGTTAACACGCAGTCGTGACGGCATGACTCCCGACATCCACGCGTAAACGGGTCTGTACTGTAGTTTGTAGTATTCGGCCAGTTATTTGTTTTCTTGAATTATTCCAGTCAAGTGGCCCAGTGCTATATACACAGCTGACTCACCCACATGCAGAATAATAAATGGCTGTGCTGCGTACTTGGGTTCTTGGTGTATGAGATTTTTGACATGAGAAAGTATTTATCTTCTCTTAAATAGTAGGGTTCTGCCACCCTGCTAAGTGTGTGTGTGTGTGTGTGTGTGTGTGTGTGTGTGTGTGTGTGTGTG
>NW_020710277.1:0-1996 GCF_002925995.2 Terrapene triunguis
ACATCATGCTGATAGTGCAAAGACAGAATCGAACAGCAAGACTTGAGGCTATCATCAGTAAGAAGTTAAATTGTATAAACTGAAATATATGTTTACAGTTATTATCAAATGGCTTGATATTTAAATAATTAATTCAGCAGAAAAGGTTTTAAAACATTCTACTAACACATCCCCAGCATGTAGGAACCAGTATATTGATGAAAACAGAGGGGAAAATACCTTTGAAGTGCTTCATATAAACACAAGATGGCACTTTAACTTCATAGATAAAGCGATTACTCGATTGGGGAAATTTCCTCCTGAAAACACAATTGCACCACTTCATTTTTTTTATTGAAATGCAGGAGAAACTGTATATAGATAAGAAGCTAAAGGAAGCTTTTTTGTAACGATGTATGGACTTTATTTACTTTGTAATGTATGCTACTTTTGCTCCAGATTGGTGAGCTGATTGTAAGGTTTATGAGTTTGAAAGTCAAATGTTAACATAACAAGGAAGCAAGTAGCTTTTGCCACTGGTAAGGTATTCTCTGCTGGATCTAATTAAAGTGGTGTTTTTTTCATTTGGGTTTTATTTACTATCAGTCAGGCTGCCATGTGTGCCTTCTTTCTCTGTCGTATGGTATTTACTTTGCTATTTTGATCCTGAGGGAGGCAATTCTTTCTTCATTTACATGCACTTTAGTATTTCTGAATGATTGAACCCTATTATGGGCTTTCCCCGTTCACAAGTGCCAGATAGGCATTATGCTGGTGGAGTACATTTTGTTTTGTTGAGTGTAAGATGAATAAACCTTGTCAAAGTCATCTTGCCTTTCTCCATTGCAGACTTTTGGTGGAACATGTTTGATTTGTACAGTACAGACCCGTTTATGCACGAATTTGCTTAACGTGCGGTAGCGCCATGCCTCCCAGTGCTACCTATTTAACACGCAAGACTTGTGTTTTACGTCTTTACCGCTGATGGGGGGGAGGGGAAGCAGCAACATTAAAGCACTGCCATGACAAAGGACTCTGCAGCGCTTTAAGAGGGGGGCAAAGGGAGCAGCTGCCCCAGGGCTGTTGATTTAAAAGGGCCTGGGGCTCCGGACGCCACTACCGCAACAGCGGCATCCAGAGCCCTGGGCATTTTAAATCACCACGGGAACCCTGGGCGGCGCGGACCAGGCGGCCTGGAATGGCTGGCTGGGGGATGCCTACCCCTAGCTCCGCCCCTTCTGCCTGAAGCCCTGCCCCTTCCGAGGGCCAGAGCCACCCCCATCCTTTACCGGTAAGTGTCCTGAGTTACTTTCACCCCTGTGTAGTAATAATAATGTTTTTATTAGATTACACATTTGAATTTATATTCTTGCAAAGCACCGTTAACAGATAGGCCTGCAGTATTTGGGACGCTGTGAATACGTATGTAATCCTAGATAATTATACATGTATATATAGATATCTTAAGATATTTCAGCATAGCCCACTTAACCTGCGGTCCGTTAACACGTGGTCGTGACGGCGTGACTCCCGACATCCGCGCGTAAACGGGTCTGTACTGTAGTTTGTAGTATTCGGCCAGTTATTTGTTTTCTTGAATTATTCCAGTCAAGTGGCCCAGTGCTATATACACCGCTGACTCACCCACATGCAGAATAATAAATGGCTGTGCTGCGTACTTGGGTTCTTGGTGTATGAGATTTTTGACATGAGAAAGTATTTATCTTCTCTTAAATAGTAGGGTGATGCCACCCTGCTAAGTGTGTGTGTGTGTGTGTGTGTATGTGTGTGTGTGTGCACGCACATATGTGGTGGGCTATTTCTTATGTCAGTGAAGGTGAATGGAAAGCAGACACAGCCATGTTTACATTTCCCAGCATGACCAACTGGCCTCTATACTAGGAGAAGGTGAAAAATTTTGTTTTTAGAATGGGTAACCTCTGATTATTTTCTGGCAGACCCAGTTCAGGCAAGGTGAAGAAGCATGTTGCTGATGGGGGCTTCAGGTTAGGAGGCC
>NW_020710278.1:0-1096 GCF_002925995.2 Terrapene triunguis
GAGCCAGGCTGGGGTTCCCCCCATGTGGAAGGGGGGGGCTGAGCCCACTGGGTGCGGAGCGGAGCCAGGCTGGGGCCTCTCCCCAGTGTGTGTGAGGCTGCTGAGCCCATGCGTAGGAGGGGCCAAGCTAGGGGTCTCCAAAAGCTCCAGGCTGCGTGGGGGAGGGGAAGCCAAAGTGGGTCTCCACCCCGGAGGTGCCCGGCGCGGGAGTCAGGGTGCTGAGCCCGTGAGTGGACGGGGTCTAGGCTGAGGCTGTCCCCTGTGTGTGTCGGGGGGGCAGCCCAGGGCTCTCCCCGGAGGGTGTGGAGCGACAGGCTGATGCTCTACACTGCATGCGGCAGGGATCGGCTCCTGAGCTGGGAGCAGCCCTGGCCCCAGGACGGAGCAGGCTTATGCCCCCCCATTATAGCACCAGGTGGCCCATGGGGCTGTCAGGAAAACTACTAGCCTCCTCTCTGCGAGCGCGTCCGCCCCGGCTGGATGAATAAGAGAAGCCGCAGGCTTCTGCCCGCCATAGCGCCCCGGAGCGAGCCCAGCGCTCGGAGTCCCTGAAGCGGTGCTAACTACCGTCTTCCTCCCCAGACTCGGCGGGGAAATGGCGCCCAGCTCGCCCGCTCCCTCTCTGACGCACAGGCGCCTCACTGGCCGTGATACAAAATGGCGTCGGTGGCGGCCCCGAACCCAGCATAGCTGAGAGGCCGTGGCGCGGGGAACAGGGCCCGCGGCGCCTAGCCAATCGGGGTTGGTGCTGGGCCTCCGGCGACCAATGGAGTGTGCGGGCGGCGGTTTGTGGTGCCGGCTGTCCAATGGCGGCTCGGCAAATGCTGGTTGCGGGGCCCGCCCGCACGGCTCTGGGCGGCGCTGGAGCGGGCGGGCGCTGAGGCGGCCGTTTCCTGTCCTGGTGCATGGTGGTCGGACGGAGGAATTGTTGGAAAATTTCTCGGCGAGGTTAGTATATAAATGTGTTTTTACCCAGTGTGCTTTATTCTACCCACCGCCATCTCCGGCTGGGGCCGCCTCGCCGACCCGCCGGGCCCGGCCCGGCCCCCCCGCGCCGCGCGCGGGGAAGCGGAGCGGGGCAGCCAGCGAGCGGGGG
>NW_020710279.1:0-1068 GCF_002925995.2 Terrapene triunguis
GGGGGGGGGCTGAGCCCACTGGGTGCGGAGCGGAGCCAGGCTGGGGCCTCTCCCCAGTGTGTGTGAGGCTGCTGAGCCCATGCGTAGGAGGGGGCCAAGCTAGGGGTCTCCAAAAGCTCCAGGCTGCGTGGGGGAGGGGAAGCCAAAGTGGGTCTCCACCCCGGAGGTGCCCGGCGCGGGAGTCAGGGTGCTGAGCCCGTGAGTGGACGGGGTCTAGGCTGAGGCTGTCCCCTGTGTGTGTCGGGGGGGCAGCCCAGGGCTCTCCCCGGAGGGTGTGGAGCGACAGGCTGATGCTCTACACTGCATGCGGCAGGGATCGGCTCCTGAGCTGGGAGCAGCCCTGGCCCCAGGACGGAGCAGGCTTATGCTCCCCCATTATAGCACCAGGTGGCCCATGGGGCTGGCAGGAAAACTACTAGCCTCCTCTCTGCGAGCGCGTCCGCCCCGGCTGGATGAATAAGAGAAGCCGCAGGCTTCTGCCCGCCATAGCGCCCCGGAGCGAGCCCAGCGCTCGGAGTCCCTGAAGCGGTGCTAACTACCGTCTTCCTCCCCAGACTCTGCGGGGAAATGGCGCCCAGCTCGCCCGCTCCCTCTCTGACGCACAGGCGCCTCACTGGCCGTGATACAAAATGGCGTCGGTGGCGGCCCCGAACCCAGCATAGCTGAGAGGCCGTGGCGCGGGGAACAGGGCCCGCGGCGCCTAGCCAATCGGGGTTGGTGCTGGGCCTCCGGCGACCAATGGAGTGTGCGGGCGGCGGTTTGTGGTGCCGGCTGTCCAATGGCGGCTCGGCAAATGCTGGTTGCGGGGCCCGCCCGCACGGCTCTGGGCGGCGCTGGAGCGGGCGGGCGCTGAGGCGGCCGTTTCCTGTCCTGGTGCATGGTGGTCGGACGGAGGAATTGTTGGAAAATTTCTCGGCGAGGTTAGTATATAAATGTGTTTTTACCCAGTGTGCCTTATTCTACCCACCGCCATCTCCGGCTGGGGCCGCCTCGCCGACCCGCCGGGCCCGGCCCGGCCCCTCCGCGCCGCGCGCGGGGAAGCGGAGCGGGGCAGCCAGCGAGCGGGGG
>NW_020710280.1:0-3437 GCF_002925995.2 Terrapene triunguis
TTAGTATAGTTCAGCATGTTTTTGCCTTTAAACAAGTCAGACTCCCCACGCAGCTTGGAGTGTAAGTTCTTCCTTCAGTAAAGCCTTGCTTTTTACTCTCAGGCCTGAGTGTCATTCTTTCGCCGGTATCACAGCCCCCCTTGCGGGCACAATTGGAGTCACGAACAGGATTCCAGTGGGAGGATGCCTCTTTGGGGGAGGAACGATAATGGGGAGGGAAAGAGACGCATCCCCGGGTGGCCCACCACGGGACGGTGGGCACCGGTGGCTCGTAAGCTGGCGGGGATGGTTGCCCCCGCCGCATGGCCGGAGCTCGAGCAGGAGCCAGGGGGTACCCCAGTTAGGCTGGAGGAGCTGATATCCAAGCTCCGGCTGGATAAAGCAGGACCCGCAGAGCGTAAAGCAGCGAGAGACCTGGGATGGGTTTTCCTGACTGCACTCCACACGGTGGACTTGGCGCTGCTGGTTCAGCGCCAGAGGATAGGACGGTTAGAGGCTGATTTGCAGCAAGCAAATGAGGCACTTTCACTGACCCAGGAGGTCATCACTGGTACAGCTGAATGGGCCGGTCGGTTGGAGCACTGATGCGCGGTCATGGCGGCTTGCATTGCGAACCGCTGGCGGTGAAAGGATGGGCGGCGGGACGTGCGCCCCCTCGCCGTACGTGCACTGGTGTGCAAAACCGATTGGGACCCAGAGATCTGGGACGGGGACATCTGGGAGACAAGTGAAGATGAGTCCCCTGGGGAGGGGGATGGCGGGAAGACGGGGCTCTACCCACAACTGCGGCCCATTGTCGAGACGCGCTACAATGTTGGCGCATAGATCTCCTCCGAGGGCAGACCATAGACACTCAGTGGGGACCCTTTTCCTTTGGGCGCCCGCTGTATGTCCGAGCGGTCGTAACCATGCTGCGAGGGCATCCGCGGTGGGACCCCGTGGTGCTTCCGACCCCTACCACGGTATTCAATACCAAACAGTATCGGATACCTGGTGGGCATGAGGAAATAACCGCCACTGTTAAAGGATTGCTCCAGGCGGACATCATCCGTCCCGCCATGAGCGCGCTCAACAGCCCAATTTGGCCAGCCCGCGTGCTGCGAGTGCAGCGTCTGCACCCACAAGCCCACCTCCCCATTCGGGCCACCCTGGGAAGTGCTGGTCTTGATCTACGGGTCCCTCAAGAGAGCCTCACTCTGCAGCCTAATAGCCGAAACCTCATGAGTATTGGCTTAGCCATTGGGCTCCCACAAGGCTACTATGGGCGCATTGCCTCACGCAGTAGCCTGGCCCTCAAGGACATAGATGTGGCGGCGGGAGTGATCGACGCTGACTACACGGGGGAGGTTAAAGTGCTTTTGGTGCACAATGGCCCGCAGGCAATAACCCTTTCCCAAGGCAAGTGGGTTGCACAGCTGATTTGCGAGCGCATTGGATTGCCTGACGTGCAGGAAGTGGAGGCGCTTACGCCCACTACTCGAGCAGAGGGGTTCAGCTCAACTGGGCGTGCAGTTTGGGTCCATGACCCCACCAAGCATAACCCGCTTGAAGGGGAAATCCTAGCCGATGGCCCCGGGGATACTCACCTTGTGTTGCTAAAAGGGGAAGACGCCCCAATTTATGTGCCCTCTAAGCGTCTTTCTTCCAGGCGGCCATAACTGCTGCGTTCCAGCTTGGATAACCCCGTGGAGCATCCCAGGCACGCCACCCGAAGGCCAACCTGTATGATGTCCTCGCAACATGCTCTCTGCAGCCTAATCCTTGAACTAGTTGTGATTGCAGCTGGTGCCCGAGCAACATGGCACCACAACTCCGCCATCCAGTGGATGCAGTCAGTGGCACTGGGAGGTAACAAATCGGACTGCTGGTATTGCACGCATGTCCCCCAACTGGCAAGTGCTGGCATTCCATGGGCTGCAGTGCCGTGGAATGAATCCTGGGCTCTTAACGATACCACCTTTCTCACCAAGCATAACGAGACGCCCCCCTACCAGCGCCAAGGGACACCGGTAGTGGTATTGGGGGATGCGCATTGGTGTGTGCAGCGACCTCTGGCGACGGACGCTGCTCGCCCCGTTGGAGAACTTCCCCCGTCCTCGTGCGCAGTGCTGGTAGAATACCTGCCAGGCACCGGGCAATTTAATGTCACCACCGGCCCACCGGAATTGCACAGTGAGTGGATGGCTGAAGAGACGTGGGCCCCAAGAGATAATTGTTCCGGCTCTCCCAGGACCAATTTGACTTATACCAATGGCACCACCCTTTGCCATTGATGGTGGCATTGGGGCGGGTGGGGACTACACACCCATGCGTTTTTGTACTATTTTAATGCCAGCGCCCCCGTATGGAGGACACCCCTCAATACAATTAGATGCGGGCAAGTCCCGCGCGCCCATTACTGGCCTCAGTGTAGCCAGAGCTCCGACAGTTGGTGTCACAACACGTCAGGTAGCATATGGCTCCCCACGGCAAGGTTGCCGGGGTTGTACTGGCTATGCAGCCATTGGGCGTATAAAACCCTACCCAACCAATGGTACGGACGGTGCACACTGGGACGGCTCCTCCCCTATTCGTATGGAATGCACACTATACACGCTCGTGCAGTGCACAATTATATATTGGTGACACGTTCACGACAGAGCGCAAACCCCATTGTGCAGAGATCCATGGGCTTTCATCAATTTATTCGCGCTTTCCTCCCCTGGCTAGGGGAGGCCGAATTAGAGCGCGCTATTGTAAATATTTCAGCCACGTTAGAGATTATAGAAAATGATACCATAGATGCAATTCACGTTTTGCAATTAGAGGTAACTTCTCTATCGCAAGTAGTATTGCAAAATCGCATGGAGCTGGATTATTTATTAGCTGCCCAAGGTGGTGTTTGTGCCTTGATTAATGAAAGTTGTTGTTTTGATTCAAATCAGGATAAGCGCATTGAGACCGATGTTTATAACATGATGGACCACTTGAAGGTGTTGCATGATATGGGTTCTGAGGCCTCTGTATGGGATGACTCTTGGCGATGGCTAACCTCCTGGCTTCCGGATCTCGGCGCCTGGGGGAGACACATCAGACTCCTATTATTAATGGGACTACTGGGATTTGTATGTGTATTTGTCCTCCTACAATGCTGCATAAACTGTTTCTCCACCCTCCTGGCCCGGCTGGCAGCACCCAAACCGGTGCGCGCGCTCACCATGCGCTGGTGGCAGTGACTAGACTAATACACCTCAGTCCGCCAAGGGGTGGAGTGTAGGGGAAAGGTTGCGGAAGATTGGCGAGGAGCTAAGTGGCGGACCGAGTATGTGACTGAATGTGAGCGGAAGATGCAGGCGTGCAGTTGAAGGCCGTGCAATGAACCTTGTCTGGCAGATCCTGTCAAAATGTAGTTTAGTATAGTTCAGCATGTTTTTGCCTTTAAACAAGTCAGACTCCCC
>NW_020710281.1:0-1104 GCF_002925995.2 Terrapene triunguis
CTATCTATCTATCTATCTATCTATCTATCTATCTATCTATCTATCCCGATAAACCCCATCTATCTATCCCCATACACCGCATCTATCCATCTCTGTATCTCCATGCACCCATCCATCCACCCATCTATCTATCCCCATACACCCATCATCCATCTACCCATTTCCATACACCTCATCTCTCCATCCCCATATGCCATCTATCTATCTATCTCCATCTATCCATCCATTCATCTATCTATCCATCCCCATCTGCCCCATCCACCCATCTATCTATCCACATAACCCTATACATGCATCTATCTATCCCCATACATCCCATCTATCCATCTTTCTACCATCATACACTCCATGTATCCATTTATTTATCTATCCCCATATACCCCATCCATCCATTTACCCATTCCCATATACCCCATCTATCCATCTATCTACCCCAAAACAGCCATCCATCCATCCCCATACAACCCATCTATCCATCCCGATACACCCCATCTATCCATCCCGTGCACCGCATCTACACATCTATGTATCCCCATACACCCATCCATCCATCTATCTATCCCCATTAACTCCATCTCTTCATTTATCTTATCCCCATATACCCCCATCCATCCATCTATCTTTCCCCATTCACTCTGTATTTCTATCTATGTATCCCCATACAGTGCATCCATTCATCTGTCCATCCCCAAACGCTCCATTTATCCATCTATCTATCCCCATACACTCCATCCATCTAATTATTCCCATACACCCTATATATGCATCTGTGTATCCCCATCCATCCCATCTATCTGTCTATCTATCCCCATACACCCCATCCATCCATCTATCTATCCCCATAAACCCCATCTACTGATTTATCTTATCCCCATACACCCTATATATCCATCTATGTATCCCCATACACTGCATCCATTCATCTATCCATCACCGTACACCCCATCTATCCATCTATCTATCCCCATACACCCCATCCATCTATCTATTTATCGATCGCCATACACCCCATCTCTCCATATACACCCCATCTCTCCATCTGTCTACCCCTTCATTCATCTATCTATCTATCTATCTATCTATCTATCTATCTATCTATCTATC
>NW_020710282.1:0-1511 GCF_002925995.2 Terrapene triunguis
AGCACCTCTGGGCCTGGCAGTTCATAGCCCCGGCACCTCTGGGCTTGCTGCATCAGTTATGAAAGTTAAGAAAAATATTGCTTGCGCCACAGCACCTCTTTCATTACAAATTAAGCACAGCTCCACAGTGTGGATCATTCTTCAGCTAAAATCCAACCAGCCAAAAAGTATAGCCCTGGATCCTAGCGCCCCTAAAGTTTGATGGCGGGGTTGGTTTTTTGCTAGCGGTCGTGTCCCTTGCACTAGTGAACCAGCAAGGGCTCAACAGTTATCCACTGACATTCGTTATCTGGTGTGTTTTTTTAATAGCATGACCATCATTGTGGTATCGAAGTGCTGAACTATGACCTGCGAAGCATTCAGTCACGTTTGTTTTTTTTCTTAATTTACAATAATTTATTATTTTTAATATATTTGCTTTTGCTTTTGTTATTTTACATCCTTTGTAATACGTGTGTGTGTGTTCTCGCTCTCTTCTTATATATATATATAATACTATATGCAGGTGCGGGTGTGTGCATACACACACACACACACACACACACACACACATTTTTCATATGATTTTTTATACTATCAAAATCTTGTAAAGCTGGACTCCAGGTCTATATTTTATTTCCTGCTGCCTCCTGAAATTGGTTCAAATGAATGTGTCTGTGATGGTTGCCTTGGAAACCAATAGATGTTATTTTGATTGGCTGGGGTGGAGTTACATACACTGCCGACTTGGGGGTGGGGAGAATACAAATGTTACTGCTGAAAAAATGAAAGTCTTTCTTAGGCATAAGGAGAAAGAACATGGTTCAAAGATAGAAACAACTAAGTCTGACTTGCAGCAGTGGTTCTTCAGAAGGCCAGGGAAGCAGAGCAGATTTGCTGATTTTAAAGGTGCGTCCAACTGTCTGTAAAAAGCATTTTTGTGTCACCAGGTGTAGCAGTGTGGTGGTCATTAATTTAACCCTTCGCTCTTCACAGCCCCATTACTTTTTCCTACTTTTAGGAGGCCTGGCGATGGTACAGACAAATTCTGCCCTTGCTTTAACCACCAAGTGACCCACTAAATCATTTCTATTTAATTTGCTCTATCTACCCAAGATGTTTTTAATGAAACTATCAACATAGTATCTCAGCATGTCTGGCTTCAATGGGGCTCCTTGGGGCAGACGAGGGCACAATTTGTCCCTGGATTTCTAACACATTGACAGAATCTCTTCTCAGAAATGTAGGTTTCTTTTCCTTTCTCGCATCATTTGGCACAAGAGGTTTATTGGCTTTAGTCAAAGTCCTGTTCATCATAAACTCTCCTGTTAGGAAGGCTTTGTCCTGTGTCAAAGAGTCTAATGAAAGGCCTCTATGCCTTTTGGAGGCAGGGTGCTTGCATGTCTCTGCTCTGCAATCCTCAATGAATACAGACAGCAGAAGGAGGAGTCTTATATTCTCAGATCTCTTAAAAGCCAGACCCTGCTATAGTACGGTGGCCAATAGCACTGTAGTAATTTCAAGAGGAAAAT
>NW_020710283.1:0-1578 GCF_002925995.2 Terrapene triunguis
AGCCCCGGCGCCTCTGGGCCTGGCAGTTCAGAGCCCCGGCGCCTCTGGGCCTGGCAGTTCAGAGCCCCGGCGCCTCTGGGCCTGGCAGTTCAGAGCCCCTGCACCTCTGGGCTTGCTGCATCAGTTATGAAAGTTAAAAAAAATATTGCTTGCGCCACAGCACCTCTTTCATTACAAATTAAGCACAGCTCCACAGTGTGGATCATTCTTCAGCTAAAATCCAACCAGCCAAAAAGTATAGCCCTGGATCCTAGCGCCCCTAAAGTTTGATGGCGGGGTTGGTTTTTTGCTAGCAGTGGTGTCCCTTGCACTAGTGAACCAGCAAGGGCTCAACAGTTATCCACTGACATTCGTTATCTGGTGTGTTTTTTTAATAGCATGACAATCATTGTGGTAGCTAAGTGCTGAAATATGACCTGCGAAGCATTCAGTCACGTTTGTTTTTTTCTTAATTTACAATAATTTATTATTTTTAATATATTTGCTTTTGCTTTTGTTATTTTACATCCTTTGTAATACGTGTGTGTGTGTTCTCGCTCTCTTCTTATATATATATATATATAATACTATATATGCAGGTGCGGGTGTGTGCATATACACACACACACACACACACACACATTTTTCATATGATTTTTTTATACTATCAAAATCTTGTAAAGCTGGACTCCAGGTCTATATTTTATTTCCTGCTGCCTCCTGAAATTGGTTCAAATGAATGTGTCTGTGATGGTTGCCTTGGAAACCAATAGACGTTATTTTGATTGGCTGGGGTGGAGTTACATACACTGCCGACTTGGGGGTGGGGAGAATACAAATGTTACTGCTGAAAAAATGAAAAGCTTTCTTAGGCATAAGGAGAAAGAACATCGTTCAAAGATAGAAACAACGAAGTCTGACTTGCAGCAGTCGTTCTTCAGAAGGCCAGGGCAGCAGAGCAGATTTGTTGATTTTAAAGGTGCGTCCAACTGTCTGTAAAAAGCATTTTTGTGTCACCAGGTGTAGCAGTGTGGTGGTCATTAATTTAACCCTTCGCTCTTCACAGCCCCATTACTTTTGCCTACTTTTAGGAGGCCTGGCGATGGTACAGACAAATTCTGCCCTTGCTTTAACCACCAAGTGACCCACTAAATCATTTCTATTTAATTTGCTCTATCTACCCAAGATGTTTTTAATGAAACTATCAACATAGTATCTCAGCATGTCTGGCTTCAATGGGGCTCCTTGGGGCAGACGAGGGCACAATTTGTCCCTGGATTTCTAACACATTGACAGAATCTCTTCTCAGAAATGTAGGTTTCCTTTCCTTTCTCGCATCATTTGGCACAAGAGGTTTATTGGCTTTAGTCAAAGTCCTGTTCATCATAAACTCTCCTGTTAGGAAGGCTTTGTGCTGTGTCACAGAGTCTAATGAAAGGCCTCTATGCCTTTTGGAGGCAGGGTGCTTGCATGTCTCTGCTCTGCAATCCTCAATGAATACAGACAGCAGAAGGAGGAGTCTTATATTCTCAGATCTCTTAAAAGCCAGACCCTATAGTACGGTGGCCAATAGCACTGTAGTAATTTCAAGAGGAAAAT
>NW_020710284.1:0-1999 GCF_002925995.2 Terrapene triunguis
ATAGTAATTAAACGTCCACGGGTAGGTGTCTGACTGGTCACTGGCGTTTGCAATTCCTGTGCTAGTGCACAATTGTAGCAATTGCATGGACAAATTAAGCACATGTATTTTTGCATGCACGGTTCTAAGAAACTGGCCTTTGATGTGCCAAATTGAATAAAATGATGCCTCTTTCTGAATGGCGTGAGGCATAATCTCACAAATCACAGTAGCAAGAGCTGTGCTCTGAGTTATTTTCTTTCATTACTGAATTATTACCATTCAGATTATTTTAGATCATTAAAGCTGAAAAGCTCTTGCAGAAAGAGAACTGCTGGGTGATGCAATGTGGTACATGAAAATAGTACTGCCGTTTAAATCCAGAGAGGTAATTCCTTAACCAGTAATGACTGCAGAAGTGATGGTTCAAAGAAATATTGTGGCCATTTAAAAAACAAAAACAAAAACCACCCCACCATCTCAGTGAAAGATAATATAGCCATACTGCAATTCCCAGGTGCTTTCAAGAAAATCAATACACACTTCATATTGTACAAAACGTTTTGTAACCTTTATTCAAAGTACAAGCATACCATAAATTCAATGTTTTGGCCATAGTGACCTTCACTGGGGGTATACAGTACATGCAGCACAGAAGTTGGCAGCACACTGCATAAGCCATCTCCAGACTCGCTGCCTAATTAAAGCCAAGGCCTTCTGATGTCACTGTGAGCTGAACAGTATGTATGGCACACGGTGGGTCACTCTTTGGCAATCTATAGCGGTGAAATTGCCAGGTCACGTTAGAAAGCAGGCATGCATGAATGAAGGACAGATCCTGCTAGCAATTAACCTGTTGTTCGGCTTGTCATTGGGAGCCAGTAGACCAATAAACTACAGCAAGGGCACACTGTGAGGAATGCGGCTAAGGCTTAGTACCTTCAGCCACCTGAGAAGAGCAACAATTGTCTACTAATGCATACCTTGCAGTGACTTACTGCTCTAGACTACGGCTCACAGGGCAATTTCTTAAATTCAAAAGACTCTTTTGTGCGACGTAACCTTCTAACAGGATGGGAGAAAAGGGCATAAACACCATAGCTCAACAGTTTTGAATATACTGATTCTTTGTTAATTTTGTTCAAACATTTTTCCCTTTGTTTTTGACATGCACACAGCCAAAAAGCTTCACATTGTGATAAGTCACCAACAAGGGTTGGACGTAGGGCTCCACGTACCAGCATTGTACCTGAGCTATTGCAATAACCAGCCTTCCCCTGGCCCTAGGGAGAATACTTCTGCGCTAAGAGAAGTTCAGGCAAAACGGATTCACACCAGAGAGTGAAAGGCTCTTTGTCCCATTCCCAAAGTGTTTAATCTAAAAAAAAAAATAGACAAATAACCCTGCTAATCAGAGGCGTAGCGAGCGCCCTCTGTACCCTCCGACCAGAGGGGGCCCCGCAAGGAAGGTGGCCCCTAAAAGTGGCAAAATAAATACCGCATTCCAGTTTCTGCATTGTAAGGGGCCCCGCCCGGACATATGTTCGGAGGGGGCCACTTTTGGAGTGGGCCACGTTCTTTCTGGCTACGGCCCTGCTGCTAATATGGTGAGTAAAATTATCCTGCAGCGGCATAACTAGGCTGTGCCAAACTCCATGTGAATAACTAGTAGTAAGTTTGTCTTTTGTGGTTCAAAAGTGAAGGGAGGAGCTCAAATTAATTGTATTTGGAGACTGACCTGAACAGGCAGGCAGAGCTGCAACGTTCCAACACTCTGGTGCACCCGGCTGTGTGGTTTTACTGTGGACCAGGGCTTAATTTGTGCCAAGACTTGCCAGGGCTGAACCCTGGCACCTCTGGGCTTGGCAGTTCAGAGCCCCGGCACCTCTGGGCCCGGCAGTTCAGAGCCCCAGCGCCTCTGGGCCTGGCAGTTCAGAGCCCTGGTGCCCCTGGGCCTGGCAGTTCATAGCCCCAGCACCTCTGGGCCTGGCAGTTCATAGCCCCGGCACCTCTGGGCTTG
>NW_020710285.1:0-2026 GCF_002925995.2 Terrapene triunguis
ATAGTAATTAAACGTCCACGGGTAGGTGTCTGACTGGTCACTGGCGTATGCAATTCCTGTGCTAGTGCACAATTGTAGCAATTGCATGGACAAATTAAGCACATGTATTTTTGCATGCACGGTTCTAAGAAACTGGCCTTTGATGTGCCAAATTGAATAAACTGATGCCTCTTTCTGAATGGCGTGAGGCATAATCTCACAAATCACAGTAGCAAGAGCTGTGCTCTGAGTTATTTTCTTTCATTACTGAATTATTACCATTCAGATTATTTTAGATCATTAAAGCTGAAAAGCTCTTGCAGAAAGAGAACTGCTGGGTGATGCAATGTGGTACATGAAAATAGTACTGCTGTTTAAATCCAGAGAGGTAATTCCTTAACCAATAATGACTGCAGAAGTGATGGTTCAAAGAAACATTGTGGCCATTTAAAAAACAAAAACAAAAACCACCCCACCATCTCAGTGAAAGATAATATAGCCATACTGCAATTCCCAGGTGCTTTCAAGAAAATCAATACACACTTCATATTGTACAAAACGTTTTGTAACCTTTATTCAAAGCACAAGCATACCATAAATTCAATGTTTTGGCCATCGTGACCTTCACCGGGGGTATACAGTACATGCAGCACAGAAGTTGGCAGCACACTGCATAAGCCATCTCCAGACTCGCTGCCTAATTAAAGCCAAGGCCTCCTGATGTCACTGTGAGCTGAACAGTATGTATGGCACACGGTGGGTCACTCTTTGGCAATTTATAGCAGTGAAATTGCCAGGTCATGTTAGAAAGCAGGCATGCATGAATGAAGGACAGATCCTGCTAGCAATTAACCTGTTGTTCGGCTTGTCATTGGGAGCCAGTAGACCAATAAACTACAGCAAGGGCACACTGTGAGGAATGCGGCTAAGGCTTAGTACCTTCAGCCACCTGAGAAGAGCAACAATTGTCTACTAATGCATGCCTTGCAGTGACTTACTGCTCTAGACTACGGCTCACAGGGCAATTTCTTAAATTCAAAAGACTCTTTTGTGCGACGTAGCCTTCTAACAGGATGGGAGAAAAGGGCATAAACACCATAGCTCAACGGTTTTGAATATACTGATTCTTTGTTAATTTTGTTCAAACATTTTTCCCTTTGTTTTTGACATGCACACAGCCAAAAAGCTTCACATTGTGATAAGTCACCAACAAGGGTTGGACGTAGGGCTCCACGTACCAGCATCGTATCTGAGCTATCGCAAAGAGTCAGCGTAGGGCAATGGTAGGTGTACCCTTCCCCTGTACTTGCCTCTTCTGCACCCGCAGTGTTGGCAGACTCTGGAAGGAAGGGTAGGGCTGTCTGTCAACAAACAAGTCACTCCCTCAATAACCAGCCTTCCCCTGGCCCTAGGGAGAATACTTCTGTGCTAAGAGAAGTTCAGGCAAAATGGATTCACACCAGAGAGTGAAAGGCTCTTTGTCCCATTCCCAAAGTGTTTAATCTAAAAAAAAAAATAGACAAATAACCCTGCTAATATGGTGAGTACAATTATCCTGCAGCGGCATAACTAGGCTGTGCCAAAGTCCATGTGAATTACTAGTAGTAAGTTTGTCTTCTGTGGTTCAAAAGTGAAGGGAGGAGCTCAAATTAATAGTATTTGGAGACTGACCTGAACAGGCAGGCAGAGCTGCGACGTTCCAACACTCTGGTGCACCCGGCTGTGTGGTTTTACTGTGGACCAGGGCTTAATTTGTGCCAAGACTTGCCAGGGCTGAACCCTGGCACCTCTGGGCCTGGCAGTTCATAGCCCCAGCACCTCTGGGCCCGGCAGTTCATAGCCCCGGCACCTCTGGGCCCGGCAGTTCAGAGCCCCGGCACCTCTGGGCCCGACAGTTCAGAGCCCCGGCACCTCTGGGCCCGGCAGTTCAGAGCCCCGGCACCTCTGGGCCCGGCAGTTCAGAGCCCCTGCACCTCTGGGCCTGGCAGTTCAGAGCCCCGGCACCTCTGGGCCTGGCAGTTCATAGCCCCGGCACCTCTGGGCTTGG
>NW_020710286.1:0-3277 GCF_002925995.2 Terrapene triunguis
CATGCTTGCAGGATTGCTGCCAGCAGAGACTCGCATTGCTTTCTATGTGAAAGGAGGCCAGTGCCACTCTTAAAGTTTTAAGCGGCCACAAGTCTACGGCTTACCATGTTTGCCAGCTAGACAAAGTCCGGTGTCCAGCCCTGCTCCTCAGCTCGCCACAGCAAGACCGCAGGCACTGTAGGCGAGGGCCGAAAATTCGACCTTGTCCTCAGTGCGCGTGTGATAGGTGCTCTGCATGGTCTTGTTCACAGAGAAAGACTATGTTCTCTGTTCACAGATACATTGATCTGTCTCAGGAATTCACTCCCTTTTTCCAATTCCCACAGCCACATCTGCCCAGAGGCTAGCGCACATTAGGAGGAGGAAGAAGAGGACACGGGAAGACATGTTTGCTGAACTAATGGCATGCTCCCGAGCACAGGCAGCCCAGCAGACACAGTGGAGGGAGAACTTGTCCCAAATGCACCGGGCAAACATTGAACGGGAGGAGAGGTGGCGACAGGAGGACAGGCAGGCTACTCAAACGCTGCTTGGACTAATGAGGGAGCAAACGGACACGCTCCGCCGCCTTGTGGATGTTCTGCAGGACCGGAGGCAGGAGGAGAGAGCCCCGCTGCAGTCTCTCTGTAACTGCCCTGCCCCGCCACCAAGTCCCATACCCCCCTCACCCAAAGTCCAAACACGGAGGGGTGGAAGGGGCCGTGAAAAATTTCACTCCACCCCTGCGGACTGCTCTACCACTAGAAGGCTCTCATTCCCCAAAATTTGAAAAGTCCTTTCCTACCCGCCTCACACAAGACCCCGTCCAAGTTTCACCCCCCCGTTCCATGTGCGGTTGTTAATAAAGAATACGTTTCTGTTCATTTCTGTTTCCATCCTCTTCTTTTGGAGGGGAGTCTGTCTGGAGGGGGGGGGAAGGGCCTTGGTCATTGGACAGGACAGTCACCTTTAGCAGGGGGCAGGTGCAGCAGCAGGGCACATATACAGTGCAGTGACTAGTTATCCTGGTCAGTCTGGGAGGTGGTTTTCATGTTCTGTGTGGTGGGGGCGGTGGTGTTGCTCTGTGACTTGGTGGCGGGGGAGGGCAGTTACAGATCTTATGCAGCGGTCCTTACCCTGGATCACAGAGCCGCGCAGCAGGGGATCTGTAACCCTCCTCCCCCTGCAAGACAGTCACATAGCCGACACATACACGCAGTCCCGGCCAGGAGGGCTGGCAGGCTCCGTTGAAACAACCAGTCCACCATCGCGGAGCCTGTCATTCCTGGAGTTTAGAAGCATCATTTGCATCACAACCCTAAACCCGCTCCCCGCCACAGTCTGCGTCCCAGGTTTAAAACATTCCCGTGAAAACAGTAATAAAGACAACGGTGTCCATGAACAAAACAGAACAGATTTTATTTTTTGGGAAGGGGGTGAAGGGGGTATGTAATTGGAGAGGATAGTCGACGGCAACTGGGTAAAGAAACGGGGGCAAGTTCAGCTTCTGTGTCCACAAACTTAAAAGTCAATGGGTACCCTGCTCAGCCTTGAAACTGGCTTTCAAAGCCTCCCGGATGCACAGCGCGTCCCGCTGGGCTCTTCTAATCGCCCGGCTGTCTGGCTGGGCGTAATCAGCAGCCAGGCTATTTGCCTCAACCTCCCACCCCGCCATAAAGGTCTCCCCCTTGCTCTCACAGAGATTGTGGAGCACACAGCAAGCTGCAATAACGATGGGGATATTGGTTTCGCTGAGATCACAGCGAGTCAGTAAGCTTCTCCATCTCCCTTTGAGACGGCCAAAAGCACACTCCACTACCATTCTGCACTTGCTCAGCCGGTAGTTGAACAGTTCTTTTTCTGTGTCCAGGGCGCCAGTATAGGGCTTCATGAGCCAGGGCATTAGCGGGTAGGCTGGGTCCCCGAGGATGACTGTAGGCATCTCCACATCCCCAAGAGTTATTTTGTGGTCTGGGAAGTAAATACCTTCCTGCAGCCGTCTAAACAGACCAGAGTTCCTGAACACGCGAGCGTCATGAACCTTGCCCGGCCATCCGACGTAGATGTTTGTAAACCGTCCCCGATGGTCCACCAGTGCTTGCAGCACCATTGAAAAGTAGCCCTTTCTATTGATGTACTGGCTGGCCTGGTGGTCCGGTCCCAGGATAGGGATGTGAGTCCCATCGATAGCCCCACCGCAGTTTGGGAATCCCATCGCGGCAAAGCCATCTATGATGACCTGCGCGTTTCCCAGGGTCACTACCTTTGGGAGCAGTACCTTCACGATTGCCTTGGCTACTTGCATGACAACAACCCCCACGGTAGATTTGCCCACACCAAAGTGGTTCGCGACTGACCGGTAGCTGTCCGGCGTTGCAAGCTTCCAGAGGGCTATGGCCACTCGCTTCTGGACAGTCAGGGCTGCTCGCATGCGGGTGTCCTTGCGCTTCAGGGCAGGGGACAGCAACTCACAAAGTTCGAGGAAAGTCCCCTTCCGCATGCGAAAGTTTCGCAGCCACTGGGATTCATCCCAGACCTGAAGCACTATGCGGTCCCACCAGTCCGTGCTTGTTTCCCGGGCCCAGAATCGCCGTTCAACAAAATCCACATGCCCCATTGCAAACGTGATGTCCTCGGCGCTGGGTGTCGTGGTTTCTGACAGCTCTGTGCTACTCTCCGACTTCAGGCCCTCACTCCGCTGCCGTAGCCTCCTCGCCTGATTTCTCTGCATCTGCCTCTGGGAAAGGTGTATGATAAGGTGCGAGGCGTTGAGAACGGCCACAACTGCAGCGATGGTCGCAGCGGGATCCATGATCGCAGTGCTGTGGCGTCCGCGCTGTCACTGATCAAAAAGTGCGCGAACTGATTTCCCGCCGGCGCTTTCAGGGAGGGAGGCAGGGCGGTAGTGACTGACGGATGACGACAGTTACCCAAAAGCACCCTCGCCACAATTTTTTACCCAGAAGCCATTGGGGGCTCGACCCAGAATTCCACTGGGCAGCGGGGACTGCGGGAACTGTGGGATAGCTGCCCACAGTGCACTGCTTCCAATGTCGACGCTTTCCCTGGTAGTGTGGACTGACAAAGTCGAATTACTGTCCTTAGTGTGGACACACACGTTCGACTTTCTAATATCGATTGCACATATTCGATTTAACTAAAATCGAACTACTCTCGTAGTGTAGACATACCCTTAGAGACTAACACATTTATTAGAGCATAAGCTTTCGTGGGCTACAGCCCACTTCTTCGGATGCATATAGAATGGAACATATATTGAGGAGATATATATACACAC
>NW_020710287.1:0-1793 GCF_002925995.2 Terrapene triunguis
ATGTCAACCTCAAGTTATATAGAACAGGAGTACTTGTGGCACCTTAGGCCTGGTCTACACTAGGCTTTTATGTCGAATTTAGCGCCGTTATATCGAATTAACCCTGCACCCGTCCACACCACGAAGCCATTTAGTTCGACATAGAGCCCTCCTTAAATCGATTTCTGTAATCCTCCACAACGAGAGGAGTAGCGCTAAATTCGAAATGGCCATATCGAATTAGGCTAGGTGTGGATGGAAATCGACGGTAATAGCTCCGGGAGCTATCCCACAGTGCACCACTCTGTTGACGCTCTGGACAGCAGTCCGAGCTCGGATGCTCTGACCAGCCACACCCCGGGAAAATTTGAATTCCTTTTCCTGTCTGGGCAGTTTGAAGCGCAGTTTCTGTTTGGACACCGTGGCGAGCTCAGCAGCAGTGGCAGCAGTGGCAACGATGCAGAGCTCTCCAGCAGAGATGGCCGTGCAATCCAATAGAAAGAGGGCCCCAGCATGGACGGATCGGGAAGTCTTGGATCTCATCGCTGTGTGGGGAGATGAGTCCGTGCTTTCCGAGCTGCGCTCCAAAAGACGGAATGCAAAGATCTATGAGAAGATCTCTAAAGCCATGGCAGAGAGAGGCTACAGCCGGGATGCAACGCAGTGCCGCGTGAAAATCAAGGAGCTGAGACAAGGCTACCAGAAGACCAAAGAGGCAAACGGACGCTCCGGATCCCAGCCTCACACATCCCGTTTCTACGAGGCACTGCATTCCATCCTAGGTGCGGCCGCCACCACTACCCCACCCCTGACCGTGGACTCTGAGGATGGGATATTGTCCGCGGCCGGTTCCTCAGCGGACGGGGAAGAGGAGGAAGGAGATGAGGAGGACGAGGCAGTAGACAGCGCTTACAACGCTGATTTGCCCGACAGCCAGGAGCTCTTCATCACCCTGACAGAGATCCCCTACCAACCCTCCCCAGCCGTTACCCCAGACACAGATTCAGGGGAAGGATCAAGCAGTAAGTGTTTTAAATATCCAAACATTTATTTACAACATAACTGGCATATTTAAAATATTAACAGTAGCTAAAGTGCTTTAAAACATGTAAACATTTATTTGCAACAAAACAGGAAGATTGAAAATATTAACAGTGGGTAAAGTGCTTAAAAACATGTAAACAGGAAAGTCAAACAAAAGGGGAATCAGTGCAAAGTGTATCATGATTACTCCGTCTTTGGGCGCCTCAATATATAGTCCGAACCATTTTAAAAAAATCTCACAATGTCCGCTTCATGATTATAGTGCCCAAAACCCTGCAGTCATTTGTCCCTCCAAGGGCACCTAAGCCAAGAACTGGTCAATGTAACCGGGGATCGAGGCGACATCCTCCGGGGAGAACTCCTCATACACCTCCTGCAGGTGTTTTTCAAGCCTCATCAGCAGGTTCCTGGGCAGGGACAGCTTATTAGGCCCCCCGTGGTAGGACACGTTTCCCTGCCACAACGCCAGCAGGTACTCCGGGATCATGGCCTTGCACAGCAGTGCAGCAAATGGCCCCGGTTTCTGCAGGCTGTCCCGGAGCATCTTCTCCTTCTGGCTCTCGGAGACCTTCAGGAGGGTGATGTCAGGCATGACTCCCTGCTGTGAATTAGGTAGGGGAAAGTTAGTATTGGGACTGCTTGCCCGTCCCTTTACAGAACTGCAACCGCCGGTTTACAGCCACGCGGTTTACAGCCGCGAGGGGCTGGGACAGGGCCAGAGTTCATGCTTGCAGGATTGCTGCCAGCAGAGACTCGCATTGCTTTCTATG
>NW_020710288.1:0-2033 GCF_002925995.2 Terrapene triunguis
CTGGGCCAATATTTGGAAGAATTATTGTCAATAACTGTTTTCCTCATTACTTATAGTTAAAATGTATATAAACAAAACCATTCCTTCATGATTCTCCTTAAAGCTACTGAAACCTTTCTTTATTTGAGAATGTCTATGGTTTAGATGCAGTAACTGAATCTAGCAAATAACTTGTTTACAAATTTCTTCTAGGTAATTCACAATAACTTAATAAATTAACTCAATGTACTAAGAAATTAGTTTCCCCCCAAAAAGGTATATTCACACATAGATCTTGATCTTATTAATCTAGAATATTTAGGGTCCTAGCAAATTCATGGTCTAATTTCTTCAATTTCATGGTCATATGATTTAAAAAATAATAAATTTCATGATTTCAGCTATTTAAATCTAAAATTTCATGGTATTGTAATTGTAGAGGTCCGGACCCAAAAAGGAGTTGGGGGGGGGGGTCACAAGGTTATTGTGGGGGCAGGGGTTGCGGTACTGCTACTCTTACTTCTGTGCTGCTTCTGGCAGTGGGTGCTGCCTTCAGAGCTGGGTGCCCGGCCAACAGCTGACACTCTGAGGCTGCCCAGCTCTGAAGGCAGCAAAGAAGTAAGGGTGGCAATACCATGACCTCCCTAAAATAACCTTGCAACCCCCTTACGACTCCCTTTTGGGTCAGGACCCCCAATTTGAGAAACACTGTTGTCCCTTGTGAAATCTGTATAGTATAGGGTAAAAGTACACAAAAGACCAGATTTCACAGAAGGAGACGAGATTTCCTGGTCTGTGACACGTTTTTCATGGCCATGAATTTGGTAGGACCCTAAGAGTAATATTTACAAACACATTTAAAATGTAATCAGACATTTACCTTTTTATCTATCTGTCTGTTTATCCCATTCCCATCTTCATGATATATGGACATATCTTACAAACTGAAAAATATAAGCACATCTGGATATCTATATAAAATGGTAATTTTATTTATATTAATTTGGATCAGACTCTAAATAAAAAAGAAGACATTGATGAGAAAGAAATAAACTGATGATGTAAAACAAAGTACCAATCCATAGGTACATACATTCCCTTAAAAATGAAATCAACAATGAGTTTTGTAAAGACACTGCGAGCCTGGGAGAAACTGGGTGACTCTGGGATACAGAATCCATCCCCTCTAATTCTCCAGTTCTGCCTAAGCTATTACCAACTGCTAGTTATTTTCTGGCCAGTGTGAAAAATTTTTTTAGCGTCCACTTGTTCCTATCATATTCATGACAAAAAACACTATCACAATTGAGACCAATTAGCTTCTTTGCTGATGGTCTGTACAAGGTGGGCAAGGACTGAATCGGTATAAAGACGGATTGAATTACACTCTCACCCGTATAAGCAGATCCCTCTCAGGGATGATGAAGGTTTGTGTGGCATAATGAGTAAAGCTGCAGTTCTATTTCTTGTTCTTTGGATAAAATACCAGTAAACTTCATCCTCCAAGGTATGCAGTGTCATAATCATGTCAGTCCCAGGTCTTCCAATGATGTCAGTCTTCCATGAAATAGGAAATTCACATAATTTTTGCTTTTTAAAATCCTACATACAAGTCCCTTTCGAATTTTTGTCTTCTGTTTTTTTGGGGAACAGTTGAATAAATGTTTGTGTCTTCCTCACAACATGCAGACATCAATTTTCTGAAGCTGACATGAATGCAGGGATGCTTTTAATGAATCAAGCAATAACTTGTGGTAAGCTGAATGCCACAATGAACGAATTGTACTCATACATCATATTACTCACTTGAGAGAAACATCCATAATTGAGGGTGTTAGAACAGGATCAGAATGGATGAGGCTGCAATTAATGGTGCAATAATTGTTCACCATTCTGGCTGCTCAAGAAATAAAATAAATATTCTGTCTTTTAGGATGGATCCATAGATGTAGGGTGGATCCACAGATTAAGACCATGATAAAAGTCTAGGATTTCGGGGTCATCCTGCTGCTGTTTGGTGGGACAGTCCAAAAGAATAAATTAGAGAGAGAGAG
>NW_020710289.1:0-1205 GCF_002925995.2 Terrapene triunguis
CTAGCAGTTGGTAATAGCTTAGGCAGAACTGGAGAATTAGAGGGGATGGATTCTGTATCCCAGAGTCACCCAGTTTCTCCCAGGCTCGCAGTGTCTTTACAAAACTCATTGTTGATTTCATTTTTAAGGGAATGTATGTACCTATGGATTGGTACTTTGTTTTACATCATCAGTTTATTTCTTTCTCATCAATGTCTTCTTTTTTATTTAGAGTCTGATCCAAATTAATATAAATAAAATTACCATTTTATATAGATATCCAGATGTGCTTATATTTTTCAGTTTGTAAGATATGTCCATATATCATGAAGATGGGAATGGGATAAACAGACAGATAGATAAAAAGGTAAATGTCTGATTACATTTTAAATGTGTTTGTAAATATTACTCTTAGGGTCCTACCAAATTCATGGCCATGAAAAACGTGTCACAGACCAGGAAATCTGGTCTCCTTCTGTGAAATCTGGTCTTTTGTGTACTTTTACCCTATACTATACAGATTTCACAAGGGACAACAGTGTTTCTCAAATTGGGGGTCCTGACCCAAAAGGGAGTCGTAAGGGGGTTGCAAGGTTATTTTAGGGAGGTCATGGTATTGCCACCCTTACTTCTTTGCTGCCTTCAGAGCTGGGCAGCCTCAGAGTGTCAGCTGTTGGCCGGGCACCCAGCTCTGAAGGCAGCACCCACTGCCAGAAGCAGCACAGAAGTAAGAGTAGCAGTACCGCAACCCCTGCCCCCACAATAACCTTGTGACCCCCCCCCCCAACTCCTTTTTGGGTCCGGACCTCTACAATTACAATACCATGAAATTTTAGATTTAAATAGCTGAAATCATGAAATTTATTATTTTTTAAATCATATGACCATGAAATTGAAGAAATTAGACCATGAATTTGCTAGGACCCTAAATATTCTAGATTAATAAGATCAAGATCTATGTGTGAATATACCTTTTTGGGGGGAAACTAATTTCTTAGTACATTGAGTTAATTTATTAAGTTATTGTGAATTACCTAGAAGAAATTTGTAAACAAGTTATTTGCTAGATTCAGTTACTGCATCTAAACCATAGACATTCTCAAATAAAGAAAGGTTTCAGTAGCTTTAAGGAGAATCATGAAGGAATGGTTTTGTTTATATACATTTTAACTATAAGTAATGAGGAAAACAGTTATTGACAATAATTCTTCCAAATATTGGCCCAG
>NW_020710290.1:0-1115 GCF_002925995.2 Terrapene triunguis
ATATGCATCCGAAGAAGTGGGTTGTAGCCCACGAAAGCTTATGCTCTAATAAATTTGTTAGTCTCTAAGGTGCCACAAGTACTCCTGTTCTTTTTGCGGATACAGACTAACACGGCTCCTACTCTGAAAACTAACCACAGAGGAGGTAAACTCCGCTAGGTGGTGCAATTAGGGTTACCACCCAAGATCCCAGAAAACAAAGACAATATGTATATATTCTAGTTCCAGATATGTGGCTGGAAACATGCTGCTACTACCAATTTCCCTATGTGCAAGCTGCCTATTGTAAAATGATAAAGGATATAGACTCTCTCTCTCTCTCTCTCTCTCTCGCTCTCTCTCTCTAATTTATTCTTTTGGACTGTCCCACCAAACAGCAGCAGGATGACCCCGAAATCCTAGACTTTTATCATGGTCTTAATCTGTGGATCCACCCTACATCTATGGATCCATCCTAAAAGACAGAATATTTATTTTATTTCTTGAGCAGCCAGAATGGTGAACAATTATTGCACCATTAATTGCAGCCTCATCCATTCTGATCCTGTTCTAACACCCTCAATTATGGATGTTTCTCTCAAGTGAGTAATATGATGTATGAGTACAATTCGTTCATTGTGGCATTCAGCTTACCACAAGTTATTGCTTGATTCATTAAAAGCATCCCTGCATTCATGTCAGCTTCAGAAAATTGATGTCTGCATGTTGTGAGGAAGACACAAACATTTATTCAACTGTTCCCCAAAAAAACAGAAGACAAAAATTCGAAAGGGACTTGTATGTAGGATTTTAAAAAGCAAAAATTATGTGAATTTCCTATTTCATGGAAGACTGACATCATTGGAAGACCTGGGACTGACATGATTATGACACTGCATACCTTGGAGGATGAAGTTTACTGGTATTTTATCCAAAGAACAAGAAATAGAACTGCAGCTTTACTCATTATGCCACACAAACCTTCATCATCCCTGAGAGGGATCTGCTTATACGGGTGAGAGTGTAATTCAATCCGTCTTTATACCGATTCAGTCCTTGCCCACCTTGTACAGACCATCAGCAAAGAAGCTAATTGGTCTCAATTGTGATAGTGTTTTTTGTCATGAATATGATAG
>NW_020710291.1:0-2090 GCF_002925995.2 Terrapene triunguis
ATATGTTTCACTCTATATGCATCCGAAGAAGTGGGTTGTAGCCCACGGAAGCTTATGCTCTAATAAATTTGTTAGTCTCTAAGGTGCCACAAGTACTCCTGTTCTTTTTGTGGTTAGTTTGTATTCATTGATACTAGAGAAGTAAAATTAAATTTGCAAAGGAGAAACAGGCACCAGCCCTGATTCAATTTTGTCATACTTTATTTATTAGCATTGTGACTATGGCAAGAGATACACATTACTGTACAAAGATAACAGCAAACAATTATCCATGTCTCAGTAGAGATGTAACTTACAATAGGAATTTGTGATATGCCTCAAACTGATATGTGCATGTAGACTGCAGACCACTGGGAAGTCCCCCACTCCTGCAGTGTGCTGCAACATATTGCAGCAAATTACTACCTTGTTTCCTTGATGTGTCACATAATCTCTTAAAGTAACAGGAACTTTGCCACCACTCTTGGACATACACCTGAACATGAGAACATCCTTTGGAATGTTACTTTATGAAACAGGAAAAAAAATATACAAATCTACTGTGTCTGTGAAAGATGAAAGATAACACTGCAAAGTAACTTTTTAACAGGAAGATGATGATTGATTATTAATTAGGTAGTTAAGAAGGAAATGTTAAATAACAACATTCCTTAAATGAATATCCATTAGAATCACAAGACAAAAAACAACCTATCTATGTATTAACATTAATATCTAAAGAAATCACTTTTCAAGATGATTATTTTACTTACGGTTTCATCTTGAGCAAACTGTATTTGAAATGCTATATTGAGATAACACACTTCTATTATTGTATTCATATTACAAAGCACATTCACACACTCAAGTTTAATGGAAAGAATTTCACATGTTCTGTGGTTAGTGTGTTTTAGACAGCATGGAATTTATGGACCTCATTAGATGCTTTACAGATATATGGCCTTTGATCATTTGCATGATAATACTCATCAAAGAAAATAAGATCTCTAGTGATTCAGTAGTTTTCCCCTTCTTAGATCAAATATGATTTTATTTGCAGCATTATATTTATTTAAACAAGCAACAATAATATTTTCATATACTCCGGCAGTTTAAAAGCTCTCTAAGGAATAGCTAGATTTGATTTTGGACAATTACAAGTTTCTGTATTTGATTTTATAGACTGTCAGTTCCATGTGTAACATTTGTGTCCTGTTGTTATTAATTCATTTTAAATTAAATTTCAGTATGATTACTGTTACTACAGTAAATGCCCTTTAACATTCATTGTAATAATAGAGTAAAAATTATGTGGTATTCATATGGATGTCACAGTGTGTATGCGTCTACAGGAATGCCATTTTAATTTATTATTTTAAATAGTATGTATTGACTATATGGAAATGGAAAAAAAGAAAAAAGATCAAAAGGAATTTTTTGCACTCAGGCAATTACAAATTGCATGCAGTTTGTATTAGCTATGAATGGTTTATGAAAACAAGTACTTCTTCCACAAATAATCAGAATAAGGACAGCAACTTAAGTATATGGAGGTATTGCTCTCTGAATCATACCCAAATGTTTCTGTCCTTTCATTAAAATTATCCCCTATGGAACTGCTTCTCAAATACTTAGAAGCTTTGGAAGTCAATGCTTTCAAGGCATTAAAGCAATTCTTTTAAGGACTTATGATGGGTTTCTGATTTTTATGGCAAAGCACTGATATTATAGCCCACTAATGTACAGAGCCACAGGTTACCAAAGATTAATTATAGCACTAGTTGGTACAAATGTGTATATAATATAAATAGAGCTCAATTTTATTCTCAGGAGCATGATTGTAGTTCAAGATATACCAGAGAGTAGATTCCAGCCCACCATGTGATATTTAGTTTTGTAAGTTCAAAATTGAGACATGTTGAAAGAAATATGCATAAATCATTCCTTCACAGTATAAAACAGTGGAGAAAACCTTAACAGATATCCACATACTCCAGATTATTTTCCTTGAATAAGTAAACCTTTTTTGTCATTAACCTTACATCAAAGGGAGGATGTGATCATGGAATATAAACAATGGTATAACATTTGTGTGTATTGTTATATAATCC
>NW_020710292.1:0-3460 GCF_002925995.2 Terrapene triunguis
ACGGATAATATTATTCCTAAGGCTACTCTCTCTCTCTCTCTCTCTCTGTGATGTTATATGCCCTCCAGTACTGTAGTATCTGACCGCCTCACATTCTACAATATAATTATCCTCATAACATGCCTGTGAGGTAGAGAAGTACTACTATTCCTGTTTTATAGACGCAATATTTATTTATTTAGTGTTTGCATATTTCCCGAGCCAAGCATTAATGTTCTTAGTGGCTAAGTGGAGCTCTCAGACTCCACCACTGAATTTGGTTAGTGGGCAGTCCTCAGCAATGTGCATCATTGTTTGATCTGTGTCGCAGATGCAGCTGGGATTCCTCTCAAAAACCTCAGCAGTATTGGTTGGCTGCACAGAGGCCTTGCCCAATCCAGAACTGGTTAAGAAGGTCCCACTGACAATGTGGCAGGTTGAAGCCAGGCAGATGACCAGTAGGGGCTGTGATGAGGAACTGATTGGTGGTTGATGTTTAGCACCAGTCTTCCCACCACAGGGACTCAGCTGTAATGTCCTGGCATAGCAGCCTCAACCACAATGGGTATTAGAATCATAGAATGATAGAAGATTAGGGTTGGAAGAGACGTCAGGAGGTCATCTAGTCCAACCCCCTGCTCAAAGCAGGACCAACACCAACTAAATCATTGCATCCAGGGCTTGTCAAGCCAGGCCTTAAAAACCTCTAATGATAGAGATTCCACCACCTCCCTAGGTAACCCATTTCAGTGCTTCACCATCCTCCTAGCGAAATAGTGTTTCCTAATATCCAACCTAGACCTCCCCCACTGCAACTTGAGACCATTGCTCCTTGTTCTGTCATCTGCCACCACTGAGAACAGCCGAGCTCCATCCTCTTTGGAACCCCCCTTCAGGTTGTTGAAGGCTGCTATCAAATCCCCCCTCACTCTTCTCTTCTGCAGACTAAACAAGCCCAGTTCCCTCAGCCTCTCCTCATAAGTCATGTGCCCCAGCCCCCTGATCATTTTCTTTGCCCTCCACTGGACTCTCTCCAATTTGGCCATATCCTTTCTGTAGCGGGGGGCCCAAAACTGAATGCAATACTCCAAGATGTGGCCTCACCAATGCCAAATAGAGGGGAATAATCACTTCCCTTGATCTACTGGCAATGCTGATACTAATGCAGCCCAATATCCCGTTAGCCTTCTTGGCAACCAGGGCACACTGCTGACTCATATCCAGCTTCTCATCCAATGTAAGCCCCAGGTCCTTTTCTGCAGAACTGCTGCTTAGCCAGTCGGTACCCAGCCTGTAGCAGTGCATGAGATTCTTCCACCCTAAGTGCAGGACTCTGCACTTGTCCTTTTTGAATCTCATCAGATTTCTTTTGGCCCAATCCTCCAATTTGTCTAGGCCACTCTGAACCCTATCTCTATCCTCCAGCATATCTACCTCTCCCCCCAGTTTAGTGTCATCAGTGAACTTGCTGATGGTGCAATCCATCCCATCATCCAGATCATTAATAAAGATGCTGAACAAAACCGGCCCTAGGACCGACCCCGGGGCACTCTGCTTGATACTGGCTGCCAACTAGACTAGTGTTGTGATGAAAGACATGTAGCTGGTGGGCTAACAAGGTCATTGGACAAGGGCAAGCTTGAGTTTGCACATACCTTCTCAAGCAGCTTGCCAGCTGCAGTCTCCCTCCTGATATAAAGGGGAGCAATATGGATCAGGACTGGAAGCCATGGAAAATGAGTACAAGATGACAAGGGCTGAGGTCTTTAGGGCTGGAGCATCTGCTCCCCATGAAGAACCTTCCAGTTTGCTGAGAAGGTTGTTGCATGTCTTGACCTTTGCTGCTATCTTGCTCAGGTGGCGTTTGTACATCAGTGTTCAGTGTAGGATCATGCCTAAGTAAACTGTGTATGCATCATGTTTCAGCCTCTGGCCATTCATTCTGATGTTTAATTCCCTTTTAGCATTGGCATGGTGGAAGTGGAATCTGCTAGAGTTTGTCTTGCTGGTGCTAGATAGTTGGCCAGCTTTGCAGTGTCGTCAGTCATGGTCTTCTCTGGCTTAGAGAAATTAGAAGCATGTAGCCCGCAGCAGATGTCATCTGCATAGATGAACTTCCATGACTGGGTGATGGCAGGTCATTAATGTATAGATTAAACAATGTTGGGACTAGAACAAACCCCTGGGGTAACCCATTCATCTGTTTTTTTTTTACAAGCACTTGTTTTGTCACTCACATGCACCCTGAACCATCTATCTTGGAGTAGCAGTTCGATGGGATCAGTAACCCATGGTGGGAGGACTCTTGGACCCATGTTCCACAATGTATCATATGCTACAGTGAGTTCAAGGAAAATAGCATCTGTTTTCATGTTTATTTGTAAACCATTTTTGATTAATGTAGTTAGCGCAAGTACTTGGTCGCATGTACTTTGATCTTGTCGAATGCCTGCTTGCTCAGCATTCAAGATGTTCTCCACCTCTGGTGTTATTCACTATCAAATTAGGACCTTTCTCTAGAACCTTGAGACACAGAGAAAACAGCAATATTGGGCAGTGACTTGATGCCTGGTTTGAGTCCTTAACAGGTTTTGGGACGCCAATGACTTTTGACATGAGCCAGATTTTCAGCAGTATTCCTTCACTGGTGACCCTTGTGAAGAATTGAGCCAGCCAAGAACGGGCACGTGAACTAAGATGTTTCAGGAACTCTGGAAAGATGTCATAGCTGGCAGGGGTGCCAGACTTCATGTTATATAGCACTCTGTCCAGCTCTGTTCACACCATCGGGCTCACACCCCAAGTCTTGCTACTCAACATTGAGGGTTTATTGACAGACAAGCAACATTTAATCAGCGTTCTAGCTTATCAGCATGCTATGGTTGTGATCTGCATACAAGAAACTCATATTTCATCTAATGAAGATGGCTGATACAAGATCAATGCTTCGACCTGATATGCCACGCTGCACACCCAAAGCATGGCCATGCCACATATGTTTGGGTGACCATTGCAGACACAGTCCATTTGTTATCCACTGAATAATGCAATGTCATCAAGATCAGAACATTTTGGATAGCAAATGTCTTATGCCTCCTAGCGTGAGCTGGGGTCAATGGCTCCTTCCATGCTTACCACACCCAATTTTTCATGTTGTAGATTTTAACAGCCATTATATAGACTGGGGCTTCAAAGTGGCTGACGCTGGCAATAAACAACTTGTGGACTGGACCTCACAAAATCACCTTGCCCTCATTCAGAATCCAAAACAGCTCAGGACATTCCATTCTTGTAGATGGAACCATGACTACTCACCTGACATATGTTCGGTCAGCTCAGTACATGGAAACCCTCATTCAGCATCATGCCAAGTCTTGCACAACTTTCCATACAGCCATAGAAGCTTTGAAACACTAAGGCCCAGGTCCTCAAGGGTATTCAGTCACCTAACTCCTATTGAAATTAATGGGAGTTAGGTGAC
>NW_020710293.1:0-2236 GCF_002925995.2 Terrapene triunguis
CTGCTGTTTGGTGGGACAGTCCAAAAGAATAAATTAGAGAGAGAGAGCGAGAGAGAGAGAGAGAGAGAGAGAGTCTATATCCTTTATCATTTTACAATAGGCAGCTTGCACATAGGGAAATTGGTAGTAGCAGCATGTTTCCAGCCACATATCTGGAACTAGAATATATACATATTGTTTTTGTTTTCTGGGATCTTGGGTGGTAACCCTAATTGCACCACCTAGCAGAGTTTACCTCCTCTGTGGTTAGTTTGTATTCATTGATACTAGAGAAGTAAAATTAAATTTGCAAAGGAGAAACAGGCACCAGCCCTGATTCAATTTTGTCATACTTTATTTATTAGCATTGTGACTATGGCAAGAGATACACATTACTGTACAAAGATAACAGCAAACAATTATCCATGTCTCAGTAGAGATGTAACTTACAATAGGAATTTGTGATATGCCTCAAACTGAAATGTGCATGTAGACTGCAGACCACTGGGAAGTCCCCCACTCCTGCAGTGTGCTGCAACATATTGCAGCAAATTACTACCTTGTTTCCTTGATGTGTCACATAATCTCTTAAAGTAACAGGAACTTTGCCACCACTCTTGGACATACACCTGAACATTAGGCTGCAAAATGAGAACATCCTTTGGAATGTTACTTCATGAAACAGGAAAAAAAAATACAAATCTACTGTGTCTGTGAAAGATGAAAAATAACACTGCAAAGTAACTTTTTAACAGGAAGATGATGATTTATTATTAATTAGGTAGTTAAGAAGGAAATGTTAAATAACAACATTCCTTAAATGAATATCCATTAGAATCACAAGACAAAAACCAACCTATCTATGTATTAACATTAATATCTAAAGAAATCACTTTTCAAGATGATTATTTTACTTACGGTTTCATCTTGAGCAAACTGTATTTGAAATGCTATATTGAGATAACACACTTCTATTATTGTATTCATATTACAAAGCACATTCACACACTCAAGTTTAATGGAAAGAATTTCACATATTCTGTGGTTAGTGTGTTTTAGACAGCATGGAATTTATGGACCTCATTAGATGCTTTACAGATATATGGCCTTTGATCATTTGCATGATAATACTCATCAAAGAAAATAAGATCTCTAGTGATTCAGTAGTTTTCCCCTTCTTAGATCAAATATGATTTTATTTGCAGCATTATATTTATTTAAACAAGCAACAATAATATTTTCATATACTCCGGCAGTTTAAAAGCTCTCTAAGGAATAGCTAGATTTGATTTTGGACAATTACAAGTTTCTGTATTTGATTTTATAGGCTGTCAGATCCATGTGTAACATTTGTGTCCTATTGTTATTAATTCATTTTAAATTAAATTTCAGTATGATTACTGTTACTACAGTAAATGCCCTTTAGCATTCATTGTAATAATAGAGTAAAAATTATGTGGTATTCATATGGATGTCACAGTGTGTATGCGTCTACAGGAATGCCATTTTAATTCATTATTTTAAATAGTATGTATTGACTATATGGAAATGGGGAAAAAAAAAAGAAGATCAAAAGGAATTTTTTGCACTCAGGCAATTACAAATTGCATGCAGTTTGTATTAGCTATGAATGGTTTATGAAAACAAGTACTTCTTCCATAAATAATCAGAGTAAGGAAAGCAACTTAAGTATATGGAGGTATTGCTCTCTGAACCATACCCAAATGTTTCTGTCCTTTCATTAAAATTATCCCCTATGGAACTGCTTCTCAAATACTTAGAAGCTTTGGAAGTCAATGCTTTCAAGGCATTAAAGCAATTCTTTTAAGGACTTATGATGGGTTTCTGATTTTTATGGCAAAGCACTGATATTATAGCCCACTAATGTACAGAGCCACAGGTTACCAAAGATTAATTATAGCACTAGTTGGTACAAATGTGTATATAATATAAATAGAGCTCAATTTTATTCTCAGGAGAATGATTGTAGTTCAAGATATACCAGAGAGTAGATTCCAGCCCACCATGTGATATTTAGTTTTGTAAGTTCAAAATTGAGACATGTTGAAAGAAATATGCATAAATCATTCCTTCACAGTATAAAACAGTGGAGAAAACCTTAACAGATATCCACATACTCCGGATTATTTTCCTTGAATAAGTAAACCTTTTTTGTCATTAACCTTACATCAAAGGGAGGATGTGATCACGGAATATAAACAATGGTATAACATTTGTGTGTATTGTTATATAATCC
>NW_020710294.1:0-3440 GCF_002925995.2 Terrapene triunguis
ACGGATAATATTATTCCTAAGGCTACTCTCTCTCTCTCTCTCTCTCTCTGTGATGTTATATGCCCTCCAGTACTGTAGTATCTGACCGCCTCACATTCTACAATATAACTATCCTCATAACATGCCTGTGAGGTAGAGAAGTACTACTATTCCTATTTTATAGACGCAATATTTATTTATTTAGTGTTTGCATATTTCCTGAGCCAAGCATTAATGTTCTTAGTGGCTAAGTGGAGCTCTCAGACTCCACCACTGAATTTGGTTAGTGGGCAGTCCTCAGCAATGTGCATCATTGTTTGATCTGTGTCGCAGATGCAGCTGGGATTCCTCTCAAAAACCTCAGCAGTATTGGTTGGCTGCACAGAGGCCTTGCCCAATCCAGAACTGGTTAAGAAGGTCCCACTGACAATGTGGCAGGTTGAAGCCAGGCAGATGACCAGTAGGGGCTGTGATGAGGAACTGATTGGTGGTTGATGTTTAGCACCAGTCTTCCCACCACAGGGACTCAGCTGTAATGTCCTGGCATAGCAACCTCAACCACAATGGGTATTAGAATCATAGAATGATAGAAGATTAGGGTTGGAAGAGACGTCAGGAGGTCATCTAGTCCAACCCCCTGCTCAAAGCAGGACCAACACCAACTAAATCATTGCATCCAGGGCTTTGTCAAGCCGGGCCTTAAAAACTTCTAATGATAGAGATTCCACCACCTCCCTAGGTAACCCATTTCAGTGCTTCACCATCCTCCTAGTGAAATAGTGTTTCCTAATATCCAACCTAGACCTCCCCCACTGCAACTTGAGACCATTGCTCCTTGTTCTGTCATCTGCCACCACTGAGAACAGCCGAGCTCCATCCTCTTTGGAACCCCCCTTCAGGTTGTTGAAGGCTGCTATCAAATCCCCCCTCACTCTTCTCTTCTGCAGACTAAACAAGCCCAGTTCCCTCAGCCTCTCCTCATAAGTCATGTGCCCCAGCCCCCTGATCATTTTCTTTGCCCTCCACTGGACTCTCTCCAATTTGGCCACATCCTTTCTGTAGCGGGGGGCCCAAAACTGAATGCAATACTCCAAGATGTGACCTCACCAATGCCAAATAGAGGGGAATAATCACTTCCCTTGATCTACTGGTAATGCTGATACTAATGCAGCCCAATATCCCGTTAGCCTTCTTAGCAACCAGGGCACACTGCTGACTCATATCCAGCTTCTCATCCAATGTAAGCCCCAGGTCCTTTTCTGCAGAACTGCTGCTTAGCCAGTTGGTCCCCAGCCTGTAGCAGTGCATGAGATTCTTCCACCCTAAGTGCAGGACTCTGCACTTGTCCTTTTTGAATCTCATCAGATTTCTTTTGGCCCAATCCTCCAATTTGTCTAGGCCACTCTGAACCCTATCTCTATCCTCCAGCATATCTACCTCTCCCCCAAGCTTAGTGTCATCAGTGAACTTGCTGATGGTGCAATCCATCCCATCATCCAGATCATTAATAAAGATGTTGAACAAAACCAGCCCTAGGACCGACCCCGGGGCACTGCTTGATACTGGCTGCCAACTAGACTAGTGTTGTGATGAAAGACATGTAGCTGGTGGGCTAACAAGGTCATTGGACAAGGGCAAGCTTGGATATGCACATACCTTCTCAAGCAGCTTGCCAGCTGCAGTCTCCCTCCTGATATAAAGGGGAGCAATATGGCTCAGGACTGGAAGCCATGGAAAATGAGTACAAGATGACAAGGGCTGAAGTCTTTAGGGCTGGAGCATCTGCTCCCCATGAAGAACCTTCCAGTTTGCTGAGAAGGTTGTTGCATGTCTTGACCTTTGCTGCTATCTTGCTCAGGTGGCGTTTGTACGTCAGTGTTCAGTGTAGGATCATGCCTAAGTAAACTGTGTATGCATCATGTTTCAGCCTCTGTCTATTCATTCTGATGTTTAATTCCCTTTTAGCATTGGCATGGTAGAAGTGGAATCTGCTAGAGTTTGTCTTGCTGGTGCTAGATAGTTGGCCAGCTTTGCAGTGTCGTCAGTCAGGGTCTTCTCTGGCTTAGAGAAATTTGAAGCATGTAGCCCGCAGCAGTTGTCATCTGCATAGATGAACTTCCATGACTGAGTGATGGCAGGTCATTAATGTATAGATTAAACAATGTTGGGACTAGAACAAACCCCTGGGGTAACCCATTCATCTGGTTTTTTTACAAGCACTTGTTTTGTCACTCACATGCACCCTGAACCATCTATCTTGGAGTAGCAGTTCGATGGGATCAGTAACCCATGGTGGGAGGACTCTTGGACCCATGTTCCACAATGTATCATATGCTACAGTGAGTTCAAGGAAAATAGCATCTGTTTTCATGTTTATTTGTAAACCATTTTTGATTAATGTAGTTAGCGCAAGTTCTTGGTCGCATGTACTTTGACCTTGTCGAATGCCTGCTTGCTCAGCATTCAAGATGTTCTCCACCTCTGGGTGTTATTCACTATCAAATTAGGCACTCTAGAACCTTGAGACACAGAGAAAACAGCAATATTGGGCGGTGACTTGATGCCTGGTTTGAGTCTTTAACAGGTTTTGGGACGCCAATGACTTTTGACATGAGCCAGATTTTCAGCAGTATTCCTTCACTGGTGACCCTTGTGAAGAATTGAGCCAGCCAAGAACGGGCACGTGAACTAAGATGTTTCAGGAACTCTGGAAAGATGTCATAGCCGGCAGGGGTGCCAGACTTCATGTTATATAGCACTCTGTCCAGCTCTGTTCACACCATTGGGCTCACACCCCAAGTCTTGCTACTCAACATTGAGGGTTTATCGACAGCCAAGCAACATTTAATCAGCGTTCTAGCTTATCAGCATGCTATGGTTGTGATCTTTATACAAGAAACTCATATTTCATCTAATGAAGATGGCTGATACAAGATCAATGCTTCGACCTAATATGCCACGCTGCACACCCTAAGCATGGCCAGGCCACATATGTTTGGGTGACCATTGCAGACACAGTCCATTTGTTATCTACTAAATAATGCAATGTCATCAAGATCAGAACATTTTGGATAGCAAATGTCTTTAAGCCTCCTAGCGTGAGCTGGGGTCAATGGCTCCTTCCATGCTTACCACACCCAATTTTTCATGTTGTAGACTTTAACAGCCATTATATAGACTGGGGCTACAAAGTGGCTGACGCTGGCAATAAACAACTTGTGGACTGGACCTCACAAAATCACCTTGCCCTCATTCAGAATCCAAAACAGGTCAGGACATTCCATTCTTGTAGATGGAACCATGACTAGTCACCTGACACATGTTCAGTCAGCTCAGTACATGGAAACCCTCATCCAGCATCATGCCAAGTTTTGCACAACTTTCCATACAGCCATAGAAGCATTGAAACACTAAGGCCCAGGTCCTCAGAAGTATTCAGTCACCTAACTCCTATTGAAATT
>NW_020710295.1:0-5240 GCF_002925995.2 Terrapene triunguis
GCCAACGGACCATTTGAAGTCCGCCTCGAGCCCCTCAGGCGGTGACAGTTTTGGCGCCCAACGTGGGGCTCGAGGCTGAAATTTAGCCTTGCCCGGATCCCTCCTGGTGGCCGACGGATTACGACGACGACCGACGCCCAGAGCGCTCACCGGTGACTTCATCGGGGGGCCTCGGCAGAGACGTGGTTTGCTCGACCCCGGAGGGCACAACGGTGCAACGCACACAGACAGTGGAGAAGCAGGGTGGGGAACCGGTCCCGTGGATAGAGCGACGGTGCAGAACCGGACCCTTGGATAAGGTAGGAACAGTCCAGTGGGGACTTTATCTGTTTTGACCTGGGGACGCCCAGAGTCTGCCTGTTTTGACCTGGGGACGCCCAGAGTCTCCCTCAGTATGGGGCAGGGACAGAGTACAGCCGGCAGGGGACAGTGTACACCCTTAGAATGCATTCTGGTGAACTGGAAGGTGTTTGGATCTGATCAGTTAATTAAAAGTAAATTGAAAAGGTTCTGTACAGTTGATTGGCCTCAGTACCAGCTGGAGTGCCAAGAAAGGTGGCCACCGGAAGGATCACTTAATTATAACACGATCCTTCAGTTGCTTTTGTTTTGTCAGAGAACAGGTAAATGGAATGAACATCTCTATGCGTATACGTTTATGGTGTTAAGAAATAGGACTGATATTTTGTTCAAGTGCCATTTGACTCCGACAGACTCGGTAGTATGTGCTGCTAAATCCCAGAACCCTCCCACTGTTGTAATGCCAGAATCGGTGTCCCCTTCGGCTCCTCCACCCCCACAGGCTTTAGAGAGTGCCCCCCCTGTGGGATTGTATCCGTTGATTACTGAGAGTGTGGTAGCTCGGCCAGGAACACAAGAGCGGGCAGCACAGATAGTATCTGTATTTTCGCACGTACCTTTTGACCCTGTACATTTAGCCGCTTTCAAGGCAGAGGCTGGAGAATTCTCAACGAATCCAAGCAAGTTCATTTCTTTCTTTGAAGGGTGTCTAGCTAGCTATAAGTCTGACTGGGATGATTGTAATATACTTATGAGAACCCTGTTGTCTGAAGTGGAACGGAATCAGGTTATAGCTAAGGCTAAGAAGAAGGAAGACAGAGAAGGCATTTAAGGTTTAAAAGGGAAAGCTATTGGACACCAGAGGTTGTATAGAGAGGAATCCTCAGAAGTGAGTGTGCTCGTCCTGGTTTGTTGCTTCAAAGCTTTGCACAGAAGTTATGTTACTGGAAAAGGTGTATGAGTGAAGAGTGGAAGGTTCCTTTGGAAGTTAGAAGAAGCCGAGAAAGGGAGAAGAGGAAAAAGCATGGAATGAGTTAACTGAGAGGAAAATACAGCTGGCCTCAGTCCAAGGTCAGTGTTCACAGCCAAGACTTTGCTGACAACCAAGAGGAAGGGGGGCTGAATGTGCCCAAGCAACTGAGATCAGCAAAATACTGCAAAGCATAATGAGGACAACAGAAGGGTTAAAAGGCAGTTTTGTTGGACAGTATTGGCTCAAGGATTTAAAAATTCCCCCACTCTGTTTTGACAAGCTTTGGTCAGAGACTTGGAGGAGTGGGATAATTCAGACAAAGCCCTCTTGTTGCAATATGTAGATGACTTGCTAATTGCTGCTGTGGGTCTAATCCCTTGTCTCAAAGCTACTGTGAGTCTCCTAAACTTTATTGGACTGCGAGGATACAGGGTATCTCAAAGCAAAGCCCAAATTGCTCTTTCAGAGGTTCAATATCTGGGATTTCACATCAGGCAGGGAGAAAGACAGCTCTCCAACGAAAGGAAGGAGGCTATCTGCCAAGTTCCAATCCCCAGCAACCGCAAAAGGCTTAGGGCATTCCTGGGCATGGCAGGCTTTTGCAGAATATGGATTCCAGAGTTTGGACTGTGGGCTAAACCTCTGTATGAATGTGTTAAGGGAGCAGAACATGACCCCTTTCATTGGTCCCCAGAAGCAGACAGGGCATTTAAAATCTTGAAAAGGAAGCTAATGGAAGCTCCAGCCCTTGGCTTGCCCGATCTATCTAAGCCGTTCCAACTGTATGTGCATGAACGAAAAGGGGTAGCTTTGGGAATGCTTACCCAGCTATTAGGTGCCTGGAAGCGTCCTGTGGCATACTTTTCTAAACAACTGGATCAAGTTTCAAAGGGATGGCCAGCCTGTTTGAGGGCGGTCGCAGCTACGGCTCTGGTGCTGGGGGAAGCGGAGAAGCTGACAATGGGAGGAGTGTGCAAGTGTGTATGTTCCTCATATGGTGCAAGCCTTGCTGGACACTAAGGGGGGTCTTTGGCTCACACAGGCTCGGGTTGCTCGGTACCAGGCGAAGCTGTTAGAGAATCCTGAAGTCACCCTGCAGATTTGTCCCTCCCTTAATCCAGCTACACTGCTGCCCGAGACAGAAAAGCAAGAACATGACTGTTTAGAAATCATAGATGTTCAGTATGCTAGCCGCCCAGATCTAAAAGATCAGCCACTCCCAAATGCTGACTTGGAATGGTATACAGATGGAAGTAGTACTGTTGTGAATGGGCAAAGGAGGGCTGGTTATGCCATTGTGTCTCTTCATGATACCGTGGAAGCTGAGAGTTTACCGGCAGGAACATCTGCCCAACTTGCTGAACTAGTGGCCCTGACTCGGGCACTCGAGCTGGCAAAAGCCAAACGGGTTAATATCTTTACTGACTCAAAGTATGCTTTTGGGGTATTGCATGCTCACGCTGGTTTATGGAAACAAAGGGGAATGCTAACAGCCCAAGGCTCTCCGGTCAAGCATGGGTCTCAAATTCTCCGACTTTTAGAAGCAGTACAACTCCCCTCAGCAGTAGCAGTGGTGCATTGCAAAGCCCATCAAAGGGAAGATCAAGATGTAACCAAGGGCAATGCCAGAGCAGACAGGGAAGCTAAGCGAGCTGCTACCCTGAAATCACCAACTGAGGAAAATGCCCAAATGCATGCCCTCATCCCATCAGTGGGTGAGCTTGCAGCCCCTCAGTACTCCCAAGAGGACAGAAACCTGGCTGACAGTCTCGGTCTCCAGGAAAAGGAGGGATGGCTTTGTTCCACAGAGGGAAAAATCCTCCTGCCCAAGGGCTTGATTCGATCAGTGTTGCAGAAACTGCATCAAACCACACACGCAGGCAGAGAGGCTCTCACCCAGCTCATGACTAAATATTTTCTAACCTCTGGACTTAAACCCCTAGCATCACAGGTACAAGCTGAATGTTTAATCTGCCAAAAGAATAACCCTCGAACAGGAGTAGCAGTGCCACCAGCCACCCTGGAACCTACCCCAGGCCCAGGATTGGTGTGGCAAATAGACTTTACTGAGTTTCCCAGGACCCAAGGATACAGGTACCTCCTTGTCTTAGTGGATCGATTCAGCGGATGGCCTGAGGCCTTCCCATGTCGCAACAACACTGCCAAGACAGTGGCTCTTAAGTTTGTCAAGGAGATCATTCCTCGCTTCGGCCTTCCTCAGTGGATGGAATCTGATAATGGAACACACTTCACATCTCAAGTGGTTCAAAAGATAGCAAGTGCTCTGCAAATCCCCTGGAAACTCCACACACCCTGGCGACCACAAGCCAGTGGAGTAGTGGAACGCACAAATCAGACACTCAAGCGACACCTCTCAAAGGTCTGTCAGGAGGCCTCTCTTAAGTGGCCTGATGCCTTGCCCCTTGTGTTACTTCGCATTCGTGCTCTCCCTAAGGGTAGGATAGGGCTTAGTCCCTTCGAGATTATGTTTGGAAGAGCATGGCCTATGAATGGTACCCCAGTTCTGGCAGGGGAATGGGAAATGGGGTGTGGTTTTTTGTCTCAGTATATGTGCTCTCTGTCTGCTGTTCTTTTTTCTCTTCACAGATACACCAAAGATTCACAGCCTCTTCTGCTGGATACTCCGGTCCACTCCCTGCAGCCTGGTGACTCCGTTCTCGTGCGGACCTGGAAGGACGAGCCTCTCCAAGAGAAGTGGAAGGGACCCCACACCGTCCTGCTTGTCACCCATACAGCGGCAAAGGTCGAAGGATACAAGAACTGGATTCATCACTCTCGACTGAAAGCAGTGCCCATTCCTAAACAGTGGACTGTCCAGCCTGCGGAGAAGACTGCTAACGACGATTTGGGACTTAAGCTGTTATTCAAAAGACAGTAAGGATCACTGGGAATGCGTTGTGATCTTTCTGAACAGTCACAACATACTCCTCGCGAGAACCCTGAACATTGGTTTTATTTTCTCACAGAAGGCGGACCTGGCCTGTGTATTTGGTCTTGTTATTTTTTGACTTGTTTAGTGTCAATAATTCTTATTGTACTCTGGGTATTTGGGTTGTGGTGATTACAATATGGGTTTAGGTTTAGGGTCTCTCACAGCATTTCTTTTTATCACAGAGGCAATTCTTCTGTTACCTACTGTTTCACCCACATCGCATGCAGGATGGGGAGCCATCCCTGCAGATATGGCTACCAACACATATGAGGCCCTGAAAATTGCCTTTGCCCGTGAGTTCAATCTCTCCAACTGTTGGATATGTGCCCAGACTCCCCATCATTCAGCGGAATTGCCCTGGAGAGTAGTACCCCAAAATTGGTCAGACTTTTGTCAAAGGTGGATGGTTACTAGCAGTAGCACCTCTGACAATTTAAGTTTGCCTATGATACTCTAGCCATAGAGAAAAGCATAAGTTCTGAGCTGTACCAGCTTCGACTGCTGGCTTTACAGAACCGTCAGGCCCTAGATTATGTGTTAGCCTCACGAGGCGGGGTCTGTGCCCTTATTGGAGAAGAGTGTTGTACCTATGTCCCAGAGTTTTCACAGGACATTAACACGCACATCTTGTCAGCTGAACGGGCCTTTAATCAATGGAAGGCCCAGGAAGGGGAACCCACTATTTTGGATTCCCTTTGGGGTTGGATACCTGGTTTAGGGAAACTAGGAGATATAGGGGGAAGCATTGTTCGCATCTTGCTCACAGGTGTTGTAATATGTTTTGTTCTTATTCTTTTGGTCATTTGCTGTAAAGTGCTCATATGTAAGATTTGTACCTCCCCCTCTCCAGAGGTTCCCTTATATCCTCTCATTGATGATCCTGATTGTATGGAGCTTAATCGCATTCTGTCTTTAGAGTATGAGAAAACTCTCACAAAGGTTTGTTGAGTGTTCTCAAAGGAGGGATTGTTGGGGACCCCCCCTAGGCATAGCTACCAGGTAACTCGGGAGAGT
>NW_020710296.1:0-6676 GCF_002925995.2 Terrapene triunguis
CTGTGCATATCTCTCTATCAGTGTTATAGAGGGCGGGCAATTTATGAGTTTACCCTGTATAATAAAACGGATTTATTTGGGGTTTGGATCTCATTGGGAGCTGGGTGTCTGGGTGCTGGAGACAGAACTTGCTGAGCTGTTTTCAGCTTAGTCTGCAGCTTTGGGGCGTGGTTCAGACCGTGGGTCTGTGTTGTGTGTCTGGCTCAACAAGACAGGGTTCTAGAGGCCCAAGCTGGAAGATAAAATGGGCTCAGAGGTAGTTTCAACACATCAGGTGACAGTCCCAAGAGTGTCTCGGTGACCGAACCCGTCACAGTGGCGTAGTCGAGCAGGATCTGTGCACATCTGATTGTTTTGAGACACTGGTAGTGATTTTTAAGTGAGTTTTGAGTGTGGTGGCTGGAGAACAGACAAAGTGGTTACTGGTTTGTTATTTTCTGTTTGTTTATTTCGGTTGAGGGAAATAAGCACAAGAAAGCAGAAAAATGACTATCAGTGAGGCAGCTACAAAACTAGAGCTGTCCAGACTGGAAGCGGAAGAGAAGGCAAAGGACTGTGAGTTTCAGCAGAGGCAGACAGGGAGGAAGCTGCTCACAAAAGAGCCATGGAGTTAAAAGACAAAGAGCTTGAAGCCCAGAAAACTGACCAGGAGGACAAGGAAAGAGAGAGGCAGCTAGCCGTGGAGTTAAAAGACAGAAATACAGGCCCAAATTGAGACCCAGAAGCATGAACTGGCTGTAATGAAGTAGAAGAGGCAAAACCCTCCAACAGCTGTCTCCACTTCCCCAAAAATCCATAAATGGGAGCGGTTGTGTCCACAGTATGATGAATCCAGAGATATTGCTGAATATTTCATCACCTTTGAGAGACTATACACTCTCCTTTTGATTCCTGAAGATCAAAAGTTGACCACTTTGGTTGCAAAATTGACTGGGAGAGCTCTGGACATATTTAATAAGATGCCTATTGCTGATGCTCCAAACTATGGTAAATTTAAGGAACTGGTTTTGAAAAAGTTCCAGATTACACCTGAAACCTACAGGGTGAAATTCAGGAGTTTTAAGAGGGATCTGGATTAAGTAATGTGGCCTATGTAAATGAAATGAAAGATTTGTTAGAGAAGGGGGGGAGGGGAAAAGGCATTACAAGCTTGGAAGAAATGTGTGATTTGGTTACTCAGGAACAGTTCCTGAATATGTACAGTGATGATGTAAAACAGCATAGGCGTGCGCACGGGGTGTGCTGGGTGTGCCCAGGCACACCCTAATGCCCGCGGGCCAGATCTGGCCCCTCAGGGCTTTGGATCCAGCCCGCGAGATTTGCCCCCCGTGGTGCCGCAGGCCCCGCGCCACTCTCAGAAGCGGCTGGCACCACGTCTCTGGGGCCCCGGGGGGGGGGGCAGGGGGCTCCATGTGTTGCTCCAGGCACCGCCCCCCGCAGCTCCCATTGGCTGGGAAAGGGGAACTGCGGCCAACGGGAGCTTCAGGGGAGGTACCTGCAGGCGTGGCAAGGGCAGCACTCGGAGCCCTGTGGCCCCCCCACAGGGGTCGCGCACGGACGTGGTGAGTGGCGCAGTGTGGGGCCAAGACAGGCAGGCAGGCAGGGAGCGTGCCACTTCAGGTAAGCAGTGCCAGGCCGGAGCCCGAACCCCTCCTGCACCCCCCCCCCCACCCCCCCCCCCCCTGCTGCCCCCTGCACCCCTCCTGCCCCCCACCCCCCTTTCCTGAGCCCCCTCATACACCCCGCACCCCTTCTCTGCCCCAATCCCTTGCCCTGAGCCCCTTCCCACACACTGCACCCCTTCCCACACCCCGCACTCCCTCCCGCACCCCAATCTTTATGATACTTGTCTTTAAAAAATAATAATAATAAAATTCCCTGGGTGTACACCCTAATGAAATGTGCTGCACATGCCTATGTAAAACAGTATTTGTGGGACAAAAAGGTGGGTGCCGTGGGTGAATTAGCTGGGTTTGCAGACTCTTTCGAGTAGTCACAAGCTGCAATTAACCATAAACCACTGGCAGAGGGGTATAGGGTTGGTGGAAAGCAGAATCACCGTTTTACTCCTGGGAAAAAGAAGGCTGGGCATTCACCTCCCCATTCAGGGGCAGCAGGCTTGTAGAAATGTTGGTGGTGCCCAGAATGTCCAAAGCCTGCCCCCCAAAAAACTCTGCCCCCACCTACCTAAGGCTCTGGGAGGGAGTTTGGGTGGGGGAAGGAGGTCTGGGGTGCAGGCTCTGGGAGGGAGTTTGGGTGCTGGGTGCAGGCTGGGGGTGTAGGAGGGGGTGAGGAGTGCAGGCTCTGGGATGGAGTTTGGGTGCAGGCTCTGGGCTGGGGGTGGGGGTGTAGGCTCTGGGAGGGAGGGGGTGGAGGAAGGGGTGCAGGCTCTGGGAGGGAGTTTGGGGGCAGGAGAGGGGGTGTGGGAAAGGGGTGGGGGTGCAGCACTTACCTGGGGCTCCTAAGCAGGATGGGCTGGCCTCCGTGTGCTGCTACCCCCAGGCACTGCCCCCACAGCTTCCTATTGGCCACAGGGGCGCTTGGGGTGGGACACAGAGGCTGCAGGGAGGGGCCGGCAGCCATGTGGAGCAAGCAGGCAGCAAGCCGCTCAGCTCCGCTGCACTTCTGGTGGTGAGTGGGGGCCCTGGGCTGTTTTAAATCGCCCAGGGATGCATGGGGGAGCACCTGGGGGCAGAAGGTGGGGCCGAGGGAGACACCCGGCCTCAGACACTTCTGGAGCCGGGCCCGGAATATTCCTGGTGCCCAGGCACCACAGGCCCATAGAACTCGCCACCCATGTCCCCATTCCCCTGTTACTCGTCCCAAGTCTCCTGTACAAACAGAGGAGCCCGAAAGGTGCTATCATTGTAAGTCCACTGAGCACCTGAGGAATAAATGTCCTTGGTTAAGTGGCAACAGGCACCAGTTAACACATGAAGCTGCTGCTTCTCAGAGCACAGGGGTATCCCAGGCTACTGCCTCTTATCACACAGGATTTGTAAAGGTTGCTTCTGCACAACCAAGCAGTGAGCATATGCATGCTGTTAAGCTTGATGGCAAAGTGCTCCAAGGATGGAGAGACACTGGTGCAGAAATTTCTGTGGTCAGGAGAGACCTGATCCAGGAGAAGGATTTGTTACCAGGAAAAATGGCAGAATTAGAATTGGTCGGAGGTAACAAAGTCCTTGCACCTTTAGCTAAGGTACCCATGGAAACTGGTGATTTGCAGGCTGAACTGACTATTTCAGCTGTGGCACACAATTTTGCACTGTTTCTATTGGGAAATGATTTTTTTTGATGTGGTAGAATCTGTCCCAGGGTTTGTTAGCAGCAAGAAGGAATCTTGTGCTGAAAGCCCCAGTGTGGAGGCTGGAGTCACATGTGCTGCTGAGGGAATAGGAGAGTGTCTCTTTAATTACTCTGTAACAGTGGAGAATGCAGCTTTAGGGGAAGGGGGTGGTCGAAACCAGTTCCTGTAGCCTCTGGGCTGAAGGCAAGTCCCTTCAGGAAGGGCTGGATAGAGCCAGCTCCTGTCCTGTGATCATCTCCCTGGAGGAGGGGGATGTTCCACCTTGTAACAGGGAGGCCATCCCACCTGCTGACTGCCAGGAAGTTGCACATCAGCAGGGGACTGGTCCTGCCATGGGGTGCACAGAGACATGTATCCCAGAGATGGAAGTTGGGGTTCTGATGACTGCTGCAGTGGGAACAGACCTCAAGGGATCTGTAGCTGGGAGCAAGCCCAACCTGAGTGAAAGGGGGAGGATTTTGCTGGCCAGTGAAGGGTCTGTCATAGCTGGTATCTGTGAGCCCACAACTGGATTAGGGTCTGTTATGGTATACCCTCCAAATCTGAAATCTGGGGTACAGATGTGGGGACCTGCATGAAAGACCCCCCCCCAAGCTTATCCTCTACCAGCTTAAGTTAAAACTTTTTCAAGGCACAGTTTTTTGCCTTGGATAGATATTGCTGCCACCACCAAGTGATTTTTACAAATATTCAGGGAAGGGTCACTTGGAGCCCTATCCCCCCCCTCAAAATATCCCCCCAAGCCTCTTCACCCCCTTTCCTGGGGAGGCTTGAGAATAAAATACCAACCAGTTGCCTTAACAATGTGAGCACAGACCAACCCCTTGTCTAAGGACTTTGGAATTAAAGGATTTTTTTTAAAAAGAGTAAATTTTATTAAAAAAGAAAGAAACATCTGAAAACTCAGGCTTTAGGGATTAAACACCAAAAATAATTTTTTGGGGGTTCAGCTTAAAGGTTACAAGCAAAACAAAAGCACCTGGGATTAGCACAGAGGAATCCACAAACCAAAACAACCAAAAAGGTTTCTAATCACATCTGTCTTAACTTTTTCTGTGCTACTTACATATCTGGGGTTTCAAATGAGGAGTTTCTAGGTATGATACTGATGAGCTCCCCTACCTGACTTACAGTTTATTGCTGCCTTCCCCTCTCTCCAGCCCGAGACACAAAGAAAAACCCCCCACACCCAGCAGTTTTTCAAATTTGAAAGGGTACAGCCTCCCTATTGGTTCCCCTGGTCAGGTGCCAACTCACATTAAGCTTCTCTTAACCGTTTACTGTTAAGGCAATTAGGGTACAGCTGCTAAGGAGTATTCTATAGCTACTGACTGGCTGGGTGTCCATAAAAGGGAGCTACCCCCCTCATTTATCACAGGGTCACATGCCCTTCTGGGGGACACAGGAGTGTCTGCCTCAGAGGGGAGCCCGGAGAGGGAAGTCCAGATGGAAGGTGAAAGAGGACAGGGGAGTCTGCCCACCTTTTGTAGGAAGGCTTTTCCCCGGGAGGGAGGGTGAAGGATCTGCATCTGTAATGCCAGACCCCTCACCTGTGGATCAGGTTTTAAGGGAAGACTGGGGGGGGGGGGTCAGATCTCCTAGAGGGGAGAGTTCACCCAGCTGAACTTTTGGGAACAGAGAGTGGGGTGACCGAGGGGAATCTTACCAATCCAAAGCACTCCATTGAAGGATGTTGTTCCTGCTACGCTTGTAAGAGATAAAACTGTCTCTTCAAGGTAGGCAGAAGGAAAACTTCACAAGGGGGTGGGGTCCAACACAGAGATTCCAGAGGGAGGGGCCGAGGACAGGCATGGTTGCAGTGCACCCTTTCCTTGCCAGAACCTCAAACAGATGCCTGAATTGAGAGCCTTCTCCAGAGAGGCAGGAGAATCTGTGTCTGAGCCCCCACCATGGTACACAAAGGGATTGGGAAATACAGTAGACACTGGGCAAGCCAGGCCGTGTGAACGGAATCTGTCCATCATAAGCTGGCTGTTAATCTTGTGTCTTTTGCTACTTCATCTAGGGGTCAAGACAACGGAGTTAATACTAATGGTAAACCCTTTAAAGATGTGGGACATACTTGATTTGTGGGAAAAACTTTTGTACATGCTAGGCATGGTGACAAGACAGTCCCACAAGCATGTTGTTTTCAGCTTATACCTGTAAACAGGCTGGAAGCTTGGCACAGCAGCAAAAGCATAACAGGCCTACACTGCTGTGTGGAAGGGGAAACTGAGGCACACTGCCTCATGGCATTGGTGGCTAAATGCCAAGACACCTACACTTTAACAGATATTGCTGTCTGCATTCTGTTTGCAATACTACACCCCAACATGTTTTCAGGCACTTGCAGACCCAGAACTTTGCAAGAACATCTATAAATGACATCATAGGATTTAAAAGTACTAGGAGGGTGTGTAACCAGAGACAAACAAGGATTTTACATGTACTGCCTCCCCCATGGACAGTGTCCAAGACTCCGGCAGTAAGTTCATGAGGAGGGTGTGACGTTGCACTCCATATGTTTTATGGAAATATGCTAATGAGTGTGAATATAATGTAACTGGAATATGCTTCATGCAAAAGGCCTCTTGTAAGGTATCATTACAAAGCTTATAATCTACTGAATGTGCTCATCCTATTTGTATGCATGTATCATTCTTGGATCTGAAACTAGAAATATAAAGTATAACTCTGAAGTCCTATTGTAATTATGCAAAGTGTGGGCCATTAATGGTGGTTTGGAATCTTGATGGCTCCCATTGACTAGAACAATTGGTTGTAGATGGCTCTGTTTACCTGCAAGCCTCCACTGCAAGTGTGCGGACCAGTCCTGGAAGAATGAAGGGGGGTTCACAGGACATGTGAACATGTCACACGATACTAGAATCCATCTTTAAGCTGGTGCTTTTCCATTTAGAAGGAGGAGTGGGAACCCAGAGAGAGACCAAGGATTCCTGCCTTGTGCCAAAGCTATAAAAGGGGGTGGAACAGAACAAAGGGGGCTGCAGTCATGAAAAATCCCCTAGTTACCACCTGAGCTGGAACTAACAAGGTCTGTACCAGGGGAAAGGATTGGGCCCAGACTAGGAAGGAGTCTAGTCTGTGAAAGAAGCTTATTGGAACATCTCTAAGGGTGAGATTTACTTGTATTCAGTTTCTTAATGTATTAGGCTTAGACTTGCGTGTTTTGTTTTATTTTGCTTAATAACTTACTTTGTTCTGTCTGTTAGTACTTGGAACCACTTAAATCCTACTTTTTATACTTAATAAAATCACTTATGTTTATTAATTGACCCAGAGTAAGTGATTAATATCTGGGGGAGCAAACAGCTGTGCATATCTCTCTATCAGTGTTATAGA
>NW_020710297.1:0-1033 GCF_002925995.2 Terrapene triunguis
AGGCTCTAAACCAGAACATCAGGAGAGCTGGTACCAGCTGAAGAGTTATAAAATACCATGGTTATAGTGTCATGACAAAGTCTGTGTTCAGTGTTCTGTGTTGCATGTTCTGTGTCTGTCTCTAGTGGTGTCCTGTGCTAGCATTGGATCCAGAAAAAGAGGGGATACTACACTAGACAGGGCAAATGTCTTTTCCTCTCTCTACTTCCCCCATGTCCATCCAATTTATCAATCACCACTTGTGTCCAAAACACTTTGGTCCCCAGTGCATCAGGTTTATTTTTTTTGTTAGGTTCTCTAATAGTCATTTTGTTGTTAATTTTTGTTATTAATACATTTGTATTGTTAGTTACATTTGCTTGTATTGTTAATTCCACACTTTCCTCTATGCACTCTGGTTCTACTTCCCCAAGCCCTAAAGGGTAGTTCTTGGGCCCCCATAACCTGTAAAACGTTGGCCCATGATTGTAGGGCCCCATCTTTCAGGTCCCCAGAAACCTCTTGAGAACAACTGTTAAAAATAGGAAATTCTGCAACATTTTAGCAACTAAATGTTAGTTTAAGTCCAAATCAGCTTAACCTTGCATGACAACTGTGGTACTCCTACAAAATCTTATTTGTTGTGTGTGCTTAAAAAGGTCCTGACCTCAGTGACTTTTATTGTTTGATGGCTATTGCAGCATCAAACTTGGGCCTCATCTTCTTTGTCAATGTACCCAATTATTGTAATGGTAATGGTTTTATAATTGTTTGGTTTGTTTGCAACAGATCACCTGTGCCCTACAATAACAACAACTGCTGTAATAATCATAAATAAAGGGGCAAAGTGTTGTAGGAGCAGCCCACCTGGTCAGCAATTCTAAATATAATTTTTCATCCCATCAATGTCCTATTAGTAATCCTAACTGTTATGTTGGTTCTGCCTTAAAACAATTACATAAAGTGTGACCCATTCAATGCCCCTGGATTGAAGGGTCAAAAGGGGGACAATGTAGAACCAATGTGAATGAAATTGTTTTTAGTTATCCTGTAC
>NW_020710298.1:0-1033 GCF_002925995.2 Terrapene triunguis
GTACAGGATAACTAAAAACAATTTCATTCACATTGGTTCTACATTGTCCCCCTTTTGACCCTTCAATCCAGGGGCATTGAATGGGTCACACTTTATGTAATTGTTTTAAGGCAGAACCAACATAACAGTTAGGATTACTAATAGGACATTGATGGGATGAAAAATTATATTTAGAATTGCTGACCAGGTGGGCTGCTCCTACAACACTTTGCCCCTTTATTTATGATTATTACAGCAGTTGTTGTTATTGTAGGGCACAGGTGATCTGTTGCAAACAAACCAAACAATTATAAAACCATTACCATTACAATAATTGGGTACATTGACAAAGAAGATGAGGCCCAAGTTTGATGCTGCAATAGCCATCAAACAATAAAAGTCACTGAGGTCAGGACCTTTTTAAGCACACACAACAAATAAGATTTTGTAGGAGTACCACAGTTGTCATGCAAGGTTAAGCTGATTTGGACTTAAACTAACATTTAGTTGCTAAAATGTTGCAGAATTTCCTATTTTTAACAGTTGTTCTCAAGAGGTTTCTGGGGACCTGAAAGATGGGGCCCTACAATCATGGGCCAACGTTTTACAGGTTATGGGGGCCCAAGAACTACCCTTTAGGGCTTGGGGAAGTAGAACCAGAGTGCATAGAGGAAAGTGTGGAATTAACAATACAAGCAAATGTAACTAACAATACAAATGTATTAATAACAAAAATTAACAACAAAATGACTATTAGAGAACCTAACAAAAAAAATAAACCTGATGCACTGGGGACCAAAGTGTTTTGGACACAAGTGGTGATTGATAAATTGGATGGACATGGGGGAAGTAGAGAGAGGAAAAGACATTTGCCCTGTCTAGTGTAGTATCCCCTCTTTTTCTGGATCCAATGCTAGCACAGGACACCACTAGAGACAGACACAGAACATGCAACACAGAACACTGAACACAGACTTTGTCATGACACTATAACCATGGTATTTTATAACTCTTCAGCTGGTACCAGCTCTCCTGATGTTCTGGTTTAGAGCCT
>NW_020710299.1:0-1009 GCF_002925995.2 Terrapene triunguis
AACTCTTCAGCTGGTACCAGCTCTCCTGATGTTCTGGTTTAGAGCCTGCAAGATAAAAGCTTGGAAGCAAATTAGCACAGTGCTTCCACCATGGCAGAACCTGCTTAGTTTCTGCCACAGTGTGTTTGGTACTTGGGGCTGCACAAATGCTAATTAAGTGGTGCATTTTTTGTGAGTGTAATTTTTTTTCTTTCTCTTAGTAAAAGGGTGTTAACACTTCATCTAGAAAAAAATTATGTTTTAAAATTTCCAGCCATTTTGCCATAGCCTGGAGATCTGAGGCAGAAGCAGGCACTGTTGTTAACTGTTTTAATGGCATTCTGGCCCTGGGAGGAGGAATTTACCCAAATATCCCAAATATCCCCCTTCCCAATCTCCAGAGGGGTCCCAAAGGTCTGCCCCCTTCTGGGGTCTCAAATGTTTCTTCTCCTGATGTTACTGCTGCTGTAAGATTTGAGAGTGCTGTTTTAACTCTCTGTACCTAACCTGTTTTTTAGTTTCTTTATCTTTTGCTTGCCTGGGCCCGATCCTGCTTTTTTCAATAAACAGGTCCTTTCCATGGGTACAAGCTTTTTCCACTCCCAATTTAGCAAGGAGGGTGGGCTTTTTAACTAGCCCCCACCCTTCCTGGTCCCGTTCCTTAAACATTTTCTTCAAAATTGTGAAATTACCACAATATTACTTACAAAAAAACAAAACAAACAAACAAACATAAACCACACTGCACTGCCCAAACTCCTATATCCTTCAGAGTTTGGTTTAACAGAACAAGATCTGTATCTTATGTTTTTAACCCACTCTGGGCCAGAGGGAGAGACGCTAAGCCTCCCTCTGTATTATTCGGTCTGCTACCACCGAGGGTTCATACACCAATTATACAAATCCTTCCCCGGATCAGAGTGAGAAACACTAAGTTCTCCTCTTTAGCTCAGTCTTGCTACGGCTGAGGGTGTATGTACCTCTATAACACAATTTAAACCTAAACTCCTATATCCTTCAGAGTTTGGTT
>NW_020710300.1:0-1009 GCF_002925995.2 Terrapene triunguis
AACCAAACTCTGAAGGATATAGGAGTTTAGGTTTAAATTGTGTTATAGAGGTACATACACCCTCAGCCGTAGCAAGACTGAGCTAAAGAGGAGAACTTAGTGTTTCTCACTCTGATCCGGGGAAGGATTTGTATAATTGGTGTATGAACCCTCGGTGGTAGCAGACCGAATAATACAGAGGGAGGCTTAGCGTCTCTCCCTCTGGCCCAGAGTGGGTTAAAAACATAAGATACAGATCTTGTTCTGTTAAACCAAACTCTGAAGGATATAGGAGTTTGGGCAGTGCAGTGTGGTTTATGTTTGTTTGTTTGTTTTGTTTTTTTGTAAGTAATATTGTGGTAATTTCACAATTTTGAAGAAAATGTTTAAGGAACGGGACCAGGAAGGGTGGGGGCTAGTTAAAAAGCCCACCCTCCTTGCTAAATTGGGAGTGGAAAAAGCTTGTACCCATGGAAAGGACCTGTTTATTGAAAAAAGCAGGATCGGGCCCAGGCAAGCAAAAGATAAAGAAACTAAAAAACAGGTTAGGTACAGAGAGTTAAAACAGCACTCTCAAATCTTACAGCAGCAGTAACATCAGGAGAAGAAACATTTGAGACCCCAGAAGGGGGCAGACCTTTGGGACCCCTCTGGAGATTGGGAAGGGGGATATTTGGGATATTTGGGTAAATTCCTCCTCCCAGGGCCAGAATGCCATTAAAACAGTTAACAACAGTGCCTGCTTCTGCCTCAGATCTCCAGGCTATGGCAAAATGGCTGGAAATTTTAAAACATAATTTTTTTCTAGATGAAGTGTTAACACCCTTTTACTAAGAGAAAGAAAAAAAATTACACTCACAAAAAATGCACCACTTAATTAGCATTTGTGCAGCCCCAAGTACCAAACACACTGTGGCAGAAACTAAGCAGGTTCTGCCATGGTGGAAGCACTGTGCTAATTTGCTTCCAAGCTTTTATCTTGCAGGCTCTAAACCAGAACATCAGGAGAGCTGGTACCAGCTGAAGAGTT
>NW_020710301.1:0-1044 GCF_002925995.2 Terrapene triunguis
TGTAAGCAGAGTCAGGATGAGCTCTACCCTGACATCTGGTGGTGAATTATGGCGAGTGTGGAAAAGAACTCCAGGGGCGGATCTCGTTTGCATAGGCACACCCACACGCCTAGCATGAGCCCACAGCAACCAAAAGTGGTTACTTTGGCTGGTGTGGGATCCCCAGTTTCTCTGTTATTGGGGCAGGAAGAATAAAGTTTTGTTACCCTGATTCTGTGAATCAAGGCCAGTGGAACTGTTGTATGACAGAAGGACTGAGTGAATCCGTCACCATTACCTAAGTAGCATTTGCTTGTCAAGGGGCATGGGTTACAAAACCCAGTGAATTGAGAGAGGTTGGGGGCAGGTATTGGTACCTGGTGGTGTGGGGCCCCTGCGTGAGCCTGAAACACCAATTGCACCTCCTCCTCTCTCCACTGTTGAATGTCAGAGCTAACTTTGATTCCCTTAGGAGTCTAGTTACAGGCTGCTGAGCTGAGTTCACTTTGGGCCACTAGTGCACCAGCACTGGGGCTCCCCTACTATGAGCTGAAATCACTATGAGCTGAAATCACAAAAGAGCTAAAGTTACTAAGAGCTGAGATCACTGAGGCTGTGTTAACTAGTGGGGGAGCCTGAATTGCTAAGCGGCTGGCGGAGCAGTTTGCGGGGACGGCTGGAGGAGCAGCTAGCCGAGTGGAGCCTCGCGGGGACGGTTGGAGCAGAGCAGAGCAGAGCGGAGCTGAGCGGCTCACAGGTCGGTGAGCGGAGTGGAGCAGCTGGAGGAGCAGCTGGCAGAGCGGAGCCTTGCGGGGACGGTCGGAGCGGAGTGGAGCCGGGCGGCTCACAGGTCGGTGAGCGGAGCAGAGCAGAGCAGTTCGTGGGACGGCAGGAGCGGCTCACGGGACAGCAGGTGGAGTGGAGCGGCTCGTGGTGAAGGCTGCGGCGGAACCCCACGGAGAGGCGGCCGGTTGGTCTCGGATCACGTAAGGTGCCCCTTAACACCCTGCGCCCCTCCCCCCTGAACTCTGGGGCTGCACTGACCAGGGACAGAGACTTTGGGGG
>NW_020710302.1:0-6168 GCF_002925995.2 Terrapene triunguis
CCCCTGAACTCTGGGGCTGCACTGACCAGGGACAGAGACTTTGGGGGCTCGTCCGGGATATCTGGGTCAGTACCCCTCGCAAGCACATCTTGGGTGATTCATTAACTTGGGAAAACCTAAAAATCTTCTTGTTGTTGTTTTGATCTGATATATTTGTAAAAAAAAAACTACAGTTTGTATAATGGCCCTACACTTGCTAGAGGACTGGTGCAAGGGGATGAATATTAACCCTAGGAACTGTATCTTGGTAACGGGAGTGCCGGAGGCGTTTGATGAGGGTGCAATAGAACCTATCTTAAGGGTATCCACTGAGTACCTGAGTAAGTGCAAAATGCGTGGGCGCATGTTTGTGAGGGAGGAGGGGGCTTTTGCTGTACTGTGCGAGCTGCCATCGGCTGTGGAACCCCTACAGGTTCCAAGCACGATAGCAGTGGAAGATGGTGAGTGGACGGTAATAACCACTGGGAGCCAGCCCTCACCAGTCCCTGCCTCGGATGTAGCGTTTTTAAAGAAAATGTCGGCCTTTTTGGGGAAAGAGGGAAAGACTTTGGCCGATATGCCAGGTCTGTTGGGCCTTGACCCAGGAGTCCCACAGCGGGAGAGTGCTCCTTCACCTGACGAGTGGGTGAAGGCTTTGGGGCAAGCATTAGAGAAGGTTATGCCACCCCACCCTGAGTCAAGCCCCTATCGTAAACTGAGGTTGTTTTCTGGGGGTCCCACCCCAATACCTGGGGAAGAAGCATTTGAACCCTGGCTGGAACACACCACTGAAATGTTGCAGGAGTGGGCGGTGCCGGATGCTGAAAAGAGAAGGCGACTAGTAGAGTGCCTCAGGGGGCCAGCCCTAGATGTGATTCGCACCCTGAAGCTCAGTAACCCTGGAGTCAAGGTGAAGGACTGCCTAGAGGCCCTTGATCATGCCTTCGGGAGAACCGAGGGCTCAGATGATGTCTATTGCAAGTTCCTCAATGCCAGGCAACAAAAGGGAGAGAAGGTTTCTGCCTATATCCAGAGGTTGGAGAAACTATTGCAGAGAGCCATCATGAGGGGAGCAGTGGCAGTTGGGCAAATGGACCGGACTAGATTGGCTCAGATTGTGAGAGGAATTCAATATCAGAACCCAATCCTTCTCCACCTCCGATTAAGAGAACGGCAAGATAATCCACCGAGTTACTCTCAGCTGATAAAAGAGGTCCGAGAGGAAGAAGAGAGGCAGGCAGCTGGTGAGGTTTGGGAGGTGCAGCCACACCAGGCGACTGGCACAACATCCATCCGAACGCCCAAGGCACTGATGGTGAATCCTCAAGAGGAACTTACCCAACGAGTGCAGGTCCTGACACAGAAAGTGGCTGAATTAGAGAATACCATCGATTCAGCAAATACTTCAAGGTACAAGGAACCCTCTGCTACCACGGTCCAGAAGACTACATTTAGAACCTCTGCCCCACTGAGGCAACAAGGGAAAGGACAATCCTTCTTCTGCTACCGGTGTGGCCAGGGAGGGCACATTGCTGCAAGGTGTCAGAATGCAGAGAATCCCACGCTAGTATATCAAAAGCTGAGGACCACCTGGGGAAAGTCGGGAAACGGCCCCAGGGCCTGGGAAGGGAGCCGCCTAGGCCTACAGGGTGTGGAGGCTCCCCTGGAAAGAACCATGCAGCCCGAATCCCACCAGGATTGATAGGACCCCGAGCGGAGGTAACTATAAAGGTTGAAGGGACAGAATGTAGAGCAGTGCTTGACACAGGATCCCAAGTGACTATCATATTCCAGTCTTTCTACCAGCAGATGCTTAGGCATCTGCCTATACGGCCCCTGACAGGGCTCGGCCTGTGTGGCCTCAGCATGGATGAATACCCCTATCAGGGGTATGTCATAGTACACCTGGAATTCCCAGAAGAGATTGCTGGGGTAAGACAGGAGGTGGACACTGCTGCTTTAATATGCCCTGACCCTAAAGGAGCCTCTGATGTGTCCGTGCTAATAGGGACCAACTCCAGCCTCTTTAAGGTACTTGCCGATTACTGCAGACAGCGAGCAGGGGACCAATATCTGAACACCTTGGTGATACACACACACTGTGCCGCAGCCTACAGAAAAATTGAGGACACAAGAAAAGTGATGCCTGATTTGCCAGTGGGAGCACTGAGGTATGCGGGCCCGGTCCCCTTAGTGGTTCCTGCAATGACAGAAAAGGAAGTGATTGTCATGAGTACCTGCCTAAAAGACAGTAAGGGAACATTAGCAATGGTAGAGCAGCCGACCGAGGGAGGGCTCCCAGAAGGAGTGCTGGTTCTCAGTGGAGTCATAACCCTACCTGCTGAAGCCCAGGAAGAGGTGACTATACTGATTGCTAATGAAACACGCCGTGACGTGTTTGTAAAACCAGGGCAGAAGATTGCAGACATCTTTGAGCCTGAAACCATTGTGAGACCCCAGTGTGAAGCTGAAGTTCCAGTGATGGACCCCGCAAAGTTTGACTTTGGGGACTCACCATTGCCTGAGGAGTGGAAGGATCGCCTGCGGAAGAAGCTTTGTGAGAGATCCAAGGTATTCTCACTGCATGAGTGGGACGTGGGATGTGCCAAAGGAGTGGAACACCACATCAGGCTACAAGATCCCCGACCCTTCCGGGAGAGATCTAGGAGGATTGCTCTCTCTGAGATGGAAGACGTACGCCATCATCTTCAAGAGCTGATCGCGAATGGTATCATTACAGAGTCCCGAAGTCCCTACGCCTCTCCCATTGTGGTGGTTCGTAAGAAGAGTGGGAAAATCCGGATGTGTATTGACTACCGCACCCTAAACAGGCGCACTACAGTTGACCAATACACCATGCCTCGAGTACAAGATGCCTTGGACTGTTTGCTGGGTAGCCAGTGGTTCTCTGTGTTGGATCTTCGGAGTGGATACTACCAGATCCCTCTGGGAGAAGAAGATAAGGAGAAGACAGCCTTCATCTGCCCGTTAGGATTCTACCAGTTCGAACGCATGCCCCAAGGGATTTCTGGGGCACCTGCCACATTTCAACGTCTTATGGAGAAAGTCGTGGGAGACATGAACTTACTGCAAGTGTTAGTTTACTTGGATGACCTGATTGTGTTTGGAAGAACCTTGGAGGAGCATGAAGAAAGACTTCTTAAAGTGCTTGATAGGTTGGAGGCGTATGGTTTGAAGCTTTCAATTGACAAATGCCAGTTCTGCCGAACCTCAGTGAAGTATGTGGGTCACATCGTGTCCCAGGAGGGTGTGAGTACTGATCCTGACAAAATAGAAGCACTCACTACCTGGCCACATCCAAGTAACTACAGAGAACTCAAGACCTTTCTTGGATTTAGTGGCTACTACCGTAGATTTGTGAAGAACTACGCTACGATTGTAAAACCCCTGAATGATCTTACCAGGGGATACCAGTCCAACAAGAACAAATCTAAGACCAAGAATAAGAGGAGGCCTCCAAAGCCTCCTGTGCAGAGACACTATGGCCCCTTCGAACCGTTTGGGCCAAGGTGGGACGAGAGATGTGAGAGGGCTTTTCAGGAAATCATTACTCGCCTAACTCATGCCCCCGTCCTAGTCTTTGCTGATCCGAGCAAACCGTTTATCCTACATACTGATGCCAGTTTGGAGGGTCTGGGAGCAGTACTGTACCAGGAAGTGGAAGGCAAACATAAACCCGTAGCCTTTGCCAGCCGAGGACTGTCTGACAGTGAAACTCGCTATCCCATCCACAAGCTGGAGTTCTTGGCCTTGAAATGGGCCATCACTGAGAAATTTCGAGACTACTTGTATGGTGCTCAGTTCCAGGTGTGGACAGACAACAACCCATTGACTTACGTGTTAACAAGTGCTAAGTTGGATGCTACCGGGCAGAGATGGGTGGCCGCCTTGGCTAGCTATGAGTTCAGCATTCAATACCGATCAGGGAGAAGCAATGTAGATGCAGATGCATTGTCCAGGCGTCCGCAGGCACCTGAAGTGGCTATGATACCCATGGATGGAGTGAGGGCTATTTGCAGTGTGAGTCGCCGAGAGCCAGAGGCCCACGAGAGTCTTCATGGATGTGTTGCTGAAGCTTTGGGCCTGCCCCCTGACTGCGTGCCTTCTGCGTCTGTGAACTATATTGCATTGGACCAATCTCCCTTGCCCGTGCTCAATGCTGCTGACTGGCAAGAAGCCCAGCTGCAAGATATTGACATTCGTGATACACTACTTGCCAAAAGGGAGGGGCGAAGCCCAGCTGCGGTTGTCCCCCCTAACCCGGAGGGTAAACTACTATTGAGAGAATGGACCAAACTAAAACTGATCCAGGGAGTGTTACATCGAATGACCACCGACCCTTTACAAAAGCAACGAGCACAACTAGTGCTGCCAAAAGAGTACAGAGCCCTGGCCATGAGGGCCCTGCATGATGACTTCGGACATTTAGGGATGGAGAGGACCCTGGAACTTCTTCGTAGTAGATTCTATTGGCCCCGGATGGCTGAAGATGTTCGTAGGAAATGTGAGACTTGCGCTCGATGTGTTCAAAGGAAGACTCTGCCCACGAGGGCTGCATATCTCAAGAACATCACCAGCACCAAACCTTTGGAACTGGTATGCATTGATTTCTTGTCTTTAGAAGTAGACAAGAGGAATATTGGGAACATTCTAGTAGTGACTGACCATTATACGCGATATGCGCAGGCATATCCCACGCGTGATCAGAGGGCCACCACTGTCGCTCGAGTACTGTGGGAAAAATATTTTTCAGTTTATGGATTCCCAGCCCGGATACACTCGGATCAGGGGCGGGACTTTGAGAGTCACCTTCTGAAGGAGGTGCTGAGGATAGCGGGAATTAAGAAGTCTAGAACAACGCCTTATCACCCGCAAGGTGATCCTCAGCCAGAGAGGTTCAACCGAACCCTATTAGATATGTTGGGGACTTTGCGACCAGAGCAGAAAGCAACCTGGAGCCAACATGTTGCATATCTGGTGCACGCCTACAACGCCACAAAGAATGATGCTACGGGGGTCACCCCATATCTCTTAATGTTTGGGCGAGAACCAAGATTACCCATAGACCTGTGCTTTGGTGTATCAGAGGATGGAGATAGCTATGAAACTCATCAGCAATATGTATCCCGACTGAGAGAAAAGCTGCGGGATGCTTATCACTTAGCTACATCTGCGGCTCGGAAGAACGCAGACCGCAACAAACATCGATATGATGCTAGGGTACGTCTGCAAGAACTCCAGCCGGGGGACAGAGTCCTGCTGCGAAATTTGGGTATTGCTGGCAAACACAAGATAGCTGACAGATGGAAGGCAATACCTTACTTGGTGATGGAAAAGCTAGGGGACCTGCCGGTCTACAAGATCAAACCTGAAGAAGGTCCAGGGCAGACAAAGACAGTGCATAGAAACCTTTTGCTCCCGGTGGGGGAATTGGTAGGCACCCCGTATGAGATGGGCCACAACAGGGCAACTGGGCAGAATGAAGGTGCTGGACCAAAGCCGCCCTCCAACGTGGACAGCCAGCCCCCTGCAGCTAACCTACCCCCATGCAGCACATCCGAGAGTGAGTTTGAGGAGGAAGACACAACCATGGTGTATCCTGGGATGGAGACAAGATTTCAGTCTCGATCAGCTGAATCAAAAGAGAGCTCCTCCTCTTCCGCCCTAAACCCCATGGCAGAAGTATTTAGGCCCATTCCTGACACCCCTGAGCCACTGGTGGGACCCCCATGTGATGACACACCCAGGTTATTGGACAGTGGAGACATACAGGTGGAGGATGTCCTGGGCACCTTGGACCCTCCACTGTTAGAACTAGAAATGCAGGAGCCTATACCAATAGCTGAGGGGCCCTCAAAGGAAACCTCTCCATCCATCGTTCAAGAGGCTGTCCCCCCTACCACGGCAACAGAGATTCTCAATAGACGAGACAGGGTAATAAGGCCAGTAAAACGGTTGACTTATGATGCACCTGGGGTGACTAGTGAGGAACCAATATGTTTAGCACACAGGCTTGTGGAAGCTAAAGTGGGCTATCTGAGGCCCTTTGGAGGGAACCAGTGAGTTGGTATAATAGGGAGTGTGATTTGTCGGGACGACAAATTCTCGGCTGGAGGGAGGATGTAAGCAGAGTCAGGATGAGCTCTACCCTGACATCTGGTGGTGAAT
>NW_020710303.1:0-1332 GCF_002925995.2 Terrapene triunguis
GTGCAGACAACATACCACGCCAAGCATTGAGCCCGCTCAGCTCAGCTTACCGTCACCATATCTCTTCCGGGTGCCGGCAAACGTGGGACTGCATTGCTAAACAGCAGCAGCAGCTTACTGCCTTTTGGTGGTAGACGGTGCAGCATGACTGGTAGCCTTCATTGGCGATCTGGGTGCAGGCAGCTGTGGGGCTGGCAGCCGTGGTGCTGCATTGCACCAGCCCCTTGCCTTTTGGTAGAAGATGGTTTATTACGATTGGTAACCGTCGTCATCGTACTGCAGTGGCTGTCGATCATGGGCACCCGGGCAGACAATGATGGTTATCAGTCGTAGTATGCTATTTTCTGCCAGGCGCCCTGCTGGCTCATTGCACGTTAGCAGAGTCGTAGTATGCTATTTTCTGCCAAGTGCCCAGTATTGTCTGCTAAGCACCCAGAAGAGGCCGATGGCGATCTGGGTGCTGGCAGACATGGGGCTGGCAGACGTGGGGCTAGATTGCTACACAGCAGCAACCCCTTGCCTTTTGGGCAGAAGATAGTATATTACGACTGGTATCCATCGTTGTCATACTGCAGTGGGCATCATATTGTGCAGTAGACCTGAAGGCTTACTGCCAAGCGCCCAGTATTTGCTGCCAAGCACCCAGAAAATGCCAAGGGCTATCAGTCATGCTGCGCCGTCGTCTTAAGATGTAAAAAATAGATTTATTCTCCATTCATTTGCTTCCCCCCTCCCTCCTGCTAAACCCAGGCTTTTGAGTTCAATCTTTGGGGGGGGGCATTCTGTGTGACAGTTGTTTGTGTTTCTCCCTGATGCAAACCCACCTTTCTTGATTTTAATTCCCTGTACCTGTACGCCATGTCGTCACTCGCCCCTCTCTCCCTCCCCCTCTCCCTCCCCTGGTCCGTCAGATATAAATTTTATTATAGAATATTTAAAAATAAACGGTACAAAAGATTTGAGGAGTCAGTTGTCGGTCATTGGGGGAACATACAGAGTATGGGGAGGATGTTGTTATGTCAGGGTTGGCAGCACACATAATACATATAGACTGTGATGTCTCGCCTTTTTTCAGACCAGACGCCATAGCCAGCACTGGGATCATGGAGCCCGCTCAGATCACCGCGGCAATTATGAGCACTATGAACACCACGCCTATTGGAATAATGGGTTGAGATCGCAATGCCCGGATGATGCAAAGCAGTGCCGCGAGGGGTTCTGGGTACATTGCGTCAGGCCCCTCCCCCGCCGTCACAGCAACGACAGACAATAGATTCGCGCCTTTTTACCTGGGTTACCTGTGCAGACAACATACCACGCCAAGCATTGAGC
>NW_020710304.1:0-4080 GCF_002925995.2 Terrapene triunguis
TTTGATAGAGTTCCACATGGGAAATTGTTAGTTAAATTGGAGAAGATAGGGATTAATATGAGAACTGAAAGGTGGATAAGAGGAGACTACAACGGGTCATACTGAAAGATTGTCAGGCTGGAGAGAGGTTACTAGTGGAGTTCCTCAGGGATCAGTCTTATCTAACATTTTTATTAGTGACCTTGTCACAAAAAGTGAGAGTGCTAATAAAATTTGCAAATGACACAAAGTTGAGAGGTATAGCCAATACGGAGGAGGGCCGGAATATCATACAAGAAGATCTGGATGACCTTGTAAACTGGAGTAATAGAAATCAGATGAAATTTATTAGTGCAAAGTGCAAGGTCATGCATTTAGGGACTAACAACAAGAATTTTTGCTCTAAGCTGGGGACTTATCAGTTGGAAGTGACAGAGGAGGATAAAAACCTGGGTGTACTGGTTGATCACAGGATGACTATGAGCTGTCAATGTGATGTGGCCATGAAAAAGGCTAATGCAGTCCTAGGATGCATCATGTGAGGTATTTCCAGTAGAGACAAGAAAGTGTTAGTATCATTACACAAAGCCCTGGTGAGACCTCATCTGGATTACTATGTGCAATCCTGGTCTCCCATGTTGAAGAAAAGATGAATTCAAACTGGAACAGGTGCAGAGAAGGGCTACTAGGACCTAGGGGTTACAGTGAACGAGAAGCTGGATATGAGTCAACAGTGTGCCCTTGTTGCCAAGCATTTTGGGCTGTATAAGTAGGGGCACTGCCAGCAGATCAAGGGACGTGATCATTCCCCTCTATTCAACATTGGTGAGGCCTCATCTGGAGTACTGTGTCCAGTTTTGGGCCCCACACTACAAGAAGGATGTGGGAAAATTGGAAAAAGTCCAGCGGAGGGCAACAAAAATGATTAGGGGGCTGGAGCACATGACTTATGAGGAGAGGCTGAGGGAACTGGGATTGTTTAGTCTACAGAAGAGAAGAATGAGGGAGGACTTGATAGCTTGCTTTCAACTACCTGAAAGGGGGTTCCAAAGAGGATGGATCTAGACTGTTCTCAGTGGTACCAGATGACAGAACAAGGAGTAATGGTCTCAAGTTCAGCGGGGGAGGTTTAGGTTGGATATTAGGAAAAACTTTTTCACTAGGAGGGTGGTGAAGCACTGGAATGGGTTACCTAGGGAGGTGGTGGAATCTCCTTCCTTGGAGGTTTTTAAGGTCAGGCTTGAGAAAGCCCTGGCTGGGATGATTTAGTTGGGAATTGGTCCTGCTTTGAGGAGGGGGTTGGACTAGATGACCTCCTGAGGTCCCTTCCAACCTGATATTCTATGATTCTATGATACTAGGATGATCCGAGGAACGGAAAACCTACCTTAGGAGAGGAGGCTCAAAGAGCTTGGCTTGTTTAGCCTAACCAAAAGAAGGCTGAGGGGAGATATGATTGCTCTCAATAAATACATCAAAGGGATAAATATCAGGGAGGGAGGGGAGTTATTAAAGTTAAGCACCAATGTGGACACAAGAACAAATGGCTATATACCTGCCATCAACACGTTTAGGCTTGAAATTAAATGAAGATTTTTAACCATCAGAGGAGTGAAGTTCTGGAACAGCATTCCAAAGGGAGCAATGGGGGCAAAAAACCTAACTAGCTTCAAGACTGAGCTTGATAAGTTTATGGAGGGGATGGTATGATGGGGCTGCCCACTATGGCATGTGGCCCATCAGCGACTGCCAGTAGCAAATATCTCCAAAGGCTGGAGATGGGACACTAGATGGGGAGGGCTCTGAGTTACTACAGAGAATTCTTTCCCAGGTATCTGCCTGGTGGGTCTTGCCCACATGCTCAGGGTCTAACTCACAGGCACTGACTTTCATTTTACTGGGTGGGTGCTCCATCCCCCCACCCCGTGCTGCCCCCACTCTGCTCCTTCCCCAAAACACCACCCTCGTTCTACCTCTTCCTGCCCCCGCTCCGCCCCCTCCTCCCAGCACCTCCTGCCCACCGTTGAACAGATGATTGGTTGAGGTCAAATTGGTTGAGGTCAGATTGGCGGGGGGAGGGCGGGTTGCCTTCCTCTGCAGCATGGAGCACGGATCACTTGCAGTTTACACAAGCATGAATGGTGAATTCTCTGTAACTTGAAGTCTTTAAAGTAACTCAGCCAGAGGTTAGGGGTTTATTTCAGGAGTGGGTGAGGTTCTGTGGCCTGCACTGTACAGGAGGTCAGACTAGATGATCACGATGTTCCCTTCTGAAAGTCTATGACTCTATGAGACTCCCAGTCTTGAGTTTTAACAAGGCTTTATTTCCCCTTAGAACAAATGAAGAGCAGCACACACTTATAAGAGGAATGCTACATAGAGTGAGTGGTTTTTCAGTAGAGCTGGCCGAATAATTTGGTGTGATTATGTTTTATGATGAATTTAGACCTTTTTTTCTGTTGGTAAATTGTTCATGAATGGTCTTTAATTCTGATACATTATTATTCACTATAATTGTCCAAAGAGTTTGTGCAGACAAGCTTCAGCACTCTCCATTATTTTCTTCCAATATTCTGTTATTTGTCGTGTAAGATTGGTCACTTCAGACTCATTAAGTTGTTTCTGCTCCCTGATTGGAGGACTGGAACCTTGTAAACAAGAAAGCAATGAATGGCTAGCAAATAACCAATAGTGAATAATGAGTCCTTTTGTTCTCATCCAGATATATGTGCTCATACAGGATGAAATTTACTCCATCTCCTTCTAAGGATTGAGGGATCAGCTCTCAATGCTTCTGTGTCAGATATAGGAGGTATTCACCTTAAATCAAAAGAAACATCTTGAAACCTTCTTGCAGAATGAATCAATTTTGTTGTTCATGCAGCAACTTGCTTATCGTCTTAATTCACGTTCCTCATAAATAAACCACTGAAGGGACAAATCTGCATGTGATGACAGTAGATATTTTTTGGCAAGCACAAGCTGTCCAGGATTCTGAATATTAATGGTGCTCTCATTCAACAGAGGGAGGAGGAGAGAATAATATTTCAATGCACTAACTCCAACTAGCCAAATGAAGGTTAACCAAATACCAACAGATCTTTGACACTGATTTTTAAAAACGGTAATACTAAAATGTGCGAGTGACGCATGGCTAGAAAGCGTTAAACATCCTGCAAAATAAATAACCCACAGAAGACATGTGGGGAAATAATGTTTATGTTTTTGTGTATTTACATATTTATGAGTAGGATGGACAATGTAATCAACAGTCCCTGTCTATGCTGTATTCTGATAATTCAGAGGTCAAAAGAACATCCTATCATGTAAATGAATTGTAAACATGGGATATCTCAGTATTCATCTCTCTTTGAAATGTAGTGTGAATGGTGGAGGAACAAGCAAATGGCCTTATGTTAATTCGTATAGCTAAGTACCGGTGATGGACCTCCTTCAAAGTCATCCCCATTGCCTTTTGTTCCCTGAGGAACTCCAACTTGTCAAAAGACATGAAATCGTATAAAAGATCCTTGGGTCCTGATTCTGTCATCTCAGATCTGCTTAGACTTCATCAGGGGAAGTTTGAGTCACAAGACTGAGGTCCCAGTTATGCTGGTGGGCCCTGAATATGATATTTGGACATTGGACTATAAACCATGAACTGTTTCTAAAAGAACTCTTTGCACCTATGAAGCTCACCCTCTCTTCTATGAATCTGCACCTAAATGAATTGAACTCATGTCTGTATGTATATTGATCTTTTAACCATACTCTCTCTCTCTTTTGTTTTTTAATAAATGTTAGTTTAGTTAATAAGAATTGGCTGTAGCGTGTATTTGGGTAAGATCTGAAACATTTGTTAATCTGGGAGGAAATGTGTCCGATCCTTTGGGATTGGTAGAGCCTTTTCTTTTATATGATGAAATAAGATTTACAAAAATGTTCATCATAATGGATGGAGGCCTGAGGCTGGATCACTTTAAGGGAACTGTATTGTTTGGACTTTGGAGTAACCAGTAAGGTAATAAAGAAACTTGCGTCTGATGAAGTGGGCATTCACCCACGAAAGCTTATGCTCCAATACTTCTGTTAGTCTTAAAG
>NW_020710305.1:0-2345 GCF_002925995.2 Terrapene triunguis
CTCTGAGTTACTACAGAGAATTCTTTCCCAGGCATCTGCCTGGTGGGTCTTGCCCACATGCTCAGGGTCTAACTCACAGGCACCGACTTTCATTTTACTGGGTGGGTGCTCCACCCCCCCCCCACCCCGTGCTGCCCCCACTCTGCTCCTTCCCCAAAACACCACCCTCGTTCTGCCTCTTCCTGCCCCCGCTCCGCCCCCTCCTCCCAGCACCTCCTGCCCACCGTTGAACAGATGATTGGTTGAGGTCAAATTGGTTGAGGTCAGATTGGCGGGGGGAGGGCGGGTTGCCTTCCTCTGCAGCATGGAGCACGGATCACTTGCAGTTTACACAAGCATGAATGGTGAATTCTCTGTAACTTGAAGTCTTTAAAGTAACTCAGCCAGAGGTTAGGGGTTTATTTCAGGAGTGGGTGAGGTTCTGTGGCCTGCACTGTACAGGAGGTCAGACTAGATGATCACGATGTTCCCTTCTGAAAGTCTATGACGCTATGAGACTCTCAGTCTTGAGTTTTAACAAGGCTTTATTTCCCCTTAGAACAAATGAAGAGCAGCACACACTTATAAGAGGAATGCTACATAGAGTGAGTGGTTTTTCAGTAGTGCTGGCCGAATAATTTGGTGTGATGATGTTTTATGATGAATTTAGACCTTTTTTTCTGTTGGTAAATTGTTCATGAATGGTCTTTAATTCTGATATATTATTATTCACTATAATTGTCCAAAGAGTTTGTGCAGACAAGCTTCAGCACTCTCCATTATTTTCTTCCAATATTCTGTTATTTGTCGTGTAAGATTGGTCACTTCAGACTCATTGAGTTGTTTCTGCTCCCTGATTGGAGGACTGGAACTTTGTAAACAAGAAAGCAATGAATGGCTAGCAAATAACCAATAGTGAATAATGAGTCCTTTTGTTCTCATCCAGATATATGTGCTCATACAGGATGAAATTTACTCCATCTCCTTCTAAGGATTGAGGGATCAGCTCTCAGTGCTTCTGTGTCAGATATAGGAGGTATTCACCTTAAATCAAAAGAAACATCTTGAAACCTTCTTGCTGAATGAATCAATTTTGTTGTTCATGCAGCAACTTGCTTATCATTTTAATTCATGTTCCTCATAAATAAACCACTGAAGAGACAAATCTGCATGTGATGACAGTAGATATTTTTTGGCAAGCACAAGCTGTCCAGGATTCTGAATATTAATGGTGCTCTCATTCAACAGAGGGAGGAGGAGAGAATAATATTTTAATGCACTAACTCCAACTAGCCAAATGAAGGTTAACCAAATACCAACAGATCTTTGACACTGATTTTTAAAAACGGTAATACTAAAATGTGCGAGTGACACATGGCTAGAAAGGGTTAAACATCCTGCAAAATAAATAACCCACAGAAGACATGTGGGGAAATAATGTTTATGTTTTTGTGTATTTACATATGTATGAGTAGGATGGACAATGTAATCAACAGTCCCTGTCTATGCTGTATTCTGATAATTCAGAGGTCAAAAGAACATCTTATCATGTAAATGAATTGTAAACATGGGCTATCTCAGTATTCGTCTCTCTTTGAAATGTACTGTGAATGGTGGAGGAACAAGCAAATGGCCTTATGTTAATTCGTATAGCTAAGTACTGGTGATGGACCTCCTTCAAAGTCATCCTCATTGCCTTTTGTTCCCTGAGGAACTCCAACTTGTCAAAAGACATGAAATCGTATAAAAGATCCTTGGGTCCTGATTCTGTCATCTCAGATCTGCTTAGACTTCATCAGGGGAAGTTTGAGTCACAAGACTGAGGTCCCAGTTATGCTGGTGGGCCCTGAATATGATATTTGGACATTGGACTATAAACCATGAACTATTTCTAAAAGAACTCTTTGCACCTATGAAGCTCACCACCTCTTCTATGAATCTGCACCTAAATGAATTGAACTCATGTCTGTATGTATATTGATCTTTTAACCATACTCTCTCTCTCTTTTGTTTTTTAATAAATGTTAGTTTAGTTAATAAGAATTGGCTGTTGCGTGTATTTGGGTAAGATCTGAAACATTTGTTAATCTGGGAGGTAATGTGTCCGATCCTTTGGGATTGGTAGAGCCTTTTCTTTTATATGATGAAATAAGATTTACAAAAATGTTCATCATAATTGAAGTGGGTACCTGGATGGAGGCCTGAGGCTGGATCACTTTAAGGGAACTGTGTTGTTTGGACTTTGGAGAAACCAGTAAGGTAATAAAGAAACTTGCGTCTGATGAAGTGGGCATTCACCCACGAAAGCGTATGCTCCACTACTTCTGTTAGTCTTAAAGGTGCCACAGGACCCTCTGTTGCTTTTT
>NW_020710306.1:0-1454 GCF_002925995.2 Terrapene triunguis
TTTGATAGAGTTCCACATGGGAAATTGTTAGTTAAATTGGAGAAGATGGGGATTAATATGAGAACTGAAAGGTGGTTAAGGGGACACTACAACGGGTCATACTGAAAGATTGTCAGGCTGGAGAGAGGTTACTAGTGGAGTTTCTCAGGGATCAGTCTTATCTAACATTTTTATTAGTGACCTTGTCACAAAAAGTGAGAGAGTGCTAATAAAATTTGCAAATAACACAAAGTTGAGAGGTATAGCCAATACGGAGGAGGGCCGGAATGTCATACAAGAAGATCTGGATGACCTTGTAAACTGGAGTAATAGAAATTGGATGAAATTTATTAGTGCAAAGTGCAAGGTCATGCATTTAGGGACTAACAACAAGAATTTTTGCTCTAAGCTGGGGACTTATCAGTTGGAAGTGACAGAGGAGGATAAAAACCTGGGTGTACTGGTTGATCACAGGATGACTATGAGCTGTCAATGTGATGTGGCCATGAAAAAAGCTAATGCAGTCCTAGGATGCATCATGTGAGGTATTTCCAGTAGAGACAAGAAAGTGTTAGTTTCATTACACAAAGCCCTGGTGAGACCTCATCTGGATTACTATGTGCAATCCTGGTCTCCTATGTTGAAGAAAAGATGAATTCAAACTGAAACAGGTGCAGAGAAGGGCTACTAGGACCTAGAGGTTACAGTGAACGAGAAGCTGGATATGAGTCAACAGTGTGCCCTTGTTGCCAAGCATTTTGGGCTGTATAAGTAGGGGCATTGCCAGCAGATCAAGGGACGTGATCATTCCCCTCTATTCAACATTGGTGAGGCCTCATCTGGAGTACTTTGTCCAGTTTTGGGCCCCACACTACAAGAAGGATGTGGGAAAATTGGAAAGAGTCCAGCGGAGGGCAACAAAAATGATTAGGGGGCTGGAGCACATGACTTATGAGGAGAGGCTGAGGGAACTAGGATTGTTTAGTCTCCAGAAGAGAAGAATGAGGGGGGATTTGATAGCTGCTTTCAACTACCTGAAAGGGGGTTCCAAAGAGGATGGATCTAGACTGTTCTCAGTGGTACCAGATGACAGAACAAGGAGTAATGGTCTCAAGTTCAGTGGGGGAGGTTTAGGTTAGATATTAGGAAAAACTTTTTCACTAGGAGGGTGGTGAAGCACTGGAATGGGTTACCTAGGGAGGTGGTGGAATCTCCTTCCTTGGAGGTTTTTAAGGTCAGGCTTGACAAAGCCCTGGCTGGGATGATTTAGTTGGGAACTGGTCCTGCTTTGAGCAGGGGGTTGGACTAGATGACCTCCTGCGGTCCCTTCCAACCTGATATTCTATGATTCTATGATACTAGGATGATCCGAGGAACGGAAAACCTACCTTAGGAGAGGAGGCTCAAAGAGCTTGGCTTGTTTAGCCTAACCAAAAGAAGGCGGAGGGGAGATATGATTGCTCTCAATAAATACA
>NW_020710307.1:0-5901 GCF_002925995.2 Terrapene triunguis
GGAGGAGTCTCTCAAGGCTACCCAGGGAGGAAAAGGTTTTGGGGGGGAAGACAAAGTTTCCCAAATAACTCATAAATCATTTGGGTGGTGGCAGCAAAAGCAAATCTAAGCTGGTAGTTAAGCTTAGAGGTTTTCATGCAGGTCCCCACATCTGTACCCTAAAGTTCAGAGTGGGGAAGGAACCTTGACATGGTGGCAGAGCGGTGGGATCATTTTAAACCAAAAGCCAGTAAGATTTTTTTCCCTCCCGTCTAGCTGCTTGGAAAGCAGCCTGAAGGCAGAGGTGTTAAGTTTTTTTAACAAGGATCTTTGTTAAGAGAAGGTTTCAAGCTGTGAGCAAGCAGCCAGCAAAAGGAATTTACAAGCTGACTTGTTTTTTTTTTTTCTTTCTACCTCTCGGGTATAGCTAGTTAGAAAGTCTCTGTTAACTAAGCAGCCCTGAGCTGAGTGCATCCCAGTTTCAGTGAAGTGCAGAGGGGTGTGGCCCAGCACAAGAAAGCAGGAAAATGACTACCTGTGAAGCAGCTAACAAACTAAAACTGGCTAGACTGGAAGCAACAGAGAAAGAAAATGACACATAAAAGAGACGGATGGAACTAAAACAATTAGAAATTAATGCAGAAAAAGTCAGGGAAGAAACTGCCCACAAGAGAGCTATGGAGCAGAAAGAAAAAGAGATGGAGGAGAGGGAAAGAGAGAGGAAGCATGAACTGGAATTGGTAAGGGCTAGGCAGGATATACCAGCCAACCCTAGCAACCCCTCTCCAGGTACCGCTTCCCATCCCAGAAAATTCCCCACCTACAAGGCAGGCGATGATACGGAGGCCTTCTTAGAAAATTTCGAAAGGGCCTGCCTTGGGTACAGCATCTCTACAGAACAGTACATGGTAGAGCTGAGGCCGCAGCTCAGTGGACCTTTAGCAGAGGTGGCGGCTGAAATGCCTAAGGAACACATAAACAGTTATGAACTTTTTAAAAACAAGGCCAGAATCAGAATGGGGCTAACACCCGAGCATGCCCGTCAGCGGTTCAGAGCCCTAAGGTGGAAACCAGACGTGTCATTTACCCGACATGCCTACCACATTGGGAAAAATTGGGATGCCTGGATATCAGGAGCAAGTGTTAAATGTACAGAAGAGTTGCCCTCCCTAATGCAAATGGAGCAGTTTTTAGAGGGTTTTCCTGAGGAAATAGAAAGGTGCATCCTAGATGGGAAACCCAAAACTGTAACCGAGGCGGGGGAGATTGGAGCCAAATGGGTGGAGGTGGCAGAAAAGAAAAAAACTAGTAGCAGTTGGAGCGAATATCAGAAGGGGCAACCCAAAACAAAACCCTACCACCGGGGACAACCCAAGGTCCCCCCTACATCCCAAAGGAAACACCAGACGCCTTCTCACCCCACCACACCAGTCTCCACCAACCAACCTCGCCCCGGTGATACCTTAGCAGGGCGATGTTTTAAATGTAATGAACTGGGACATATAAAGGCCCGCTGCCCCAAAATCCCCAACCGATTACAGTTCATTACACCACAATCACACCAAAGATCCCCAGGCCCAGATGCCTCTCAAATACCCTCGGAGCGAAGGAAAACCTTGAGAGTGGGCGAAAAAAAGGTTATCGCGTGGAGGGACACTGGGGCACAAGTGTCGACTATCCACCAATCCCTAGTGGACCCCAAACGCATCAACCCAGAGGCTCCAGTGACAATTCAACCCTTCATGTCACACTCTTTAACCTTGCCTACAGCCAAGTTGCCTGTCCTGTACAAGGGCTGGTCAGGAATGTGGACTTTTGCAGTCTATGACAATTATCCCATCCCCATGCTACTGGGGGAAGATTTGGCCAACCATGTGAAGCTAGCCAAGAGGGTGGGAATGGTCACCTGCAGCCAGGCTAAGCAAGGTTTCACATCCATCTCTGTTCCTGAGCCGTCCACCAGGGCCCCGTCTGTGTTACCAGAGACCCAGACAGAGGTGGTGGAACCGGATCCCCTGCCAACGACTGCAACAGCCGTAGTGGATCAAATCCCAGAGACCCAGCCAAAGCCAGTCCCAAAACCGGAACTGGCAAAGCAACCAGCACCAGAACCATTGCCAGCACTGAGTCCAGCGCTTGCAACCCCATCTACAATTCCAACACCAGAGGGCACCAGCGAGCCTGAACTGGCAAAAACAGCAGATAATCCTACCCAAGAGGCTCAGCCAGAGCCTGAAATACCACATAGTGCACCAGTGGAGAGTGGTTCACAGTCAACGGAAACAACCCCAGCACCTGCATCGCTTCCAGAGGGACCAAGCCCAAGTCCACAGTCCAAGGAGGAACTGATGTCTCCAGCATCAAGGAAACAGTTCCAGGCCGAGCAGGAAGCAGATGACAGCCTTCAGAAAGCTTGGGTGGCAGCACGGAGCACCCCACCGCCTATCAGCTCTTCTAACCGATCCCGGTTTGTTGTAGAACAAGGACTTTTATACAAGGAGACTCTTTCTGGTGGACACCAGGAAGACTGGCATCCTCAAAGACAGTTGGTAATTCCAACTAAGTACCGGGTAAAGCTCTTAAGCTTAGCCCATGATCATCCCAGTGGCCATTCTGGGGTGAACAGAACCAAAGACTGGTTAGGGAAGTCCTTCCACTGGGAGGGAATGGGCAAGGACGTTGCTAATTATGTCCGGTCTTGTGAGGTGTGCCAACGAATGGGAAAGCCCCAAGACCAGGTCAAAGCCCCTCTCCAGCCACTCCCCATAATTGAGGTTCCCTTTCAGCAAGTAGCTGTGGATATTCTGGGTCCTTTTCCAAAAAAGACACCCAGAGAAAAACAATACATACTAGCTTTCATTAATTTTGCCACCCGATGGCCGGAAGCAGTACCCTTAAGCTAAAAGTGTGTGCCAGGTATTAGCAGACATTTTTGCCTGGGTAGGTTGGCCTCTGACATCCTTACTGATTCGGGAACTAATTTCCTGTCAGGGACCATAAAAAACCTGTGGGAAGCTCATTGGGTGAATCACTTGGTTGCCACCCCTTACCACCATCAAACCAATGGCCTGGTGGAGAGGTTTAATGGAACTTTGGGGGCCATGATACGTAAATTCGTAAATGAACACTCCAATGATTGGGACCTAGTGTTGCAGCAGTTGCTTTTTGCCTACAGGGCTGTACCACATCCCAGTTTAGGGTTTTCACCATTTGAACTTGTGTATGGCCGCGAGGTTGGAGGGGATTATGCCTTCTCCAGGAACTAACATTCTAGACTTTGTAAGCAACCTACAAAGCACCCTCCGACACTCTTTAGCCCTTGCTAAAGAAAACCTAAAGGATGCTCAGAAAGAGCAAAAGGCCTGGTATGATAAACATTCCAGAAAATGGTCCTTCAAAGTAGGAGACCAAGTCATGGTCTTAAAGGCGCTCCAGGCCCATAAAATGGAAGCGTCATGGGAAGAACCATTCACGGTCCAGGAGCGCCTAGGAGCTGTTAACTATCTCATAGCATCCCCCACCTCCAACATAAAGCCTAAGGTATACCATGTTAATTCTCTTAAACCCTTTTATTCCAAAGAATTAAAGGTTTCCCAGTTTACAGCCCAGGAAACAGATGACGCGAAGTGGCCTGAAGGTGTCTACTACAAAAAAAAAGTGATGGTGGCGTGAAAGAGGTAAACCTCTCCGCAACCCTTGGACGTCTGCAGCAACAGCAGATCAAGGAGCTGTGCGCTAGCTTTGCGCCAATGTTCTCAGCCACCCCAGGATGGACCGAACGGGCATACCACTCCATTAACACAGGTAATGCTCACCCAATTAAAACCCCACCCTACCGGGAGTCACCTCATACCCAAACTACTATAAAATGGAAGATCCAGACCATGCTACAGATGGGTATAATCTGCCCATCTAAAAGTGCATGGGCATCTCCAGTGGTTCTAGTTCCCAAACCAAATGGGGAAATATGCTTTTGCATGGACTACCGTAAGCTAAATGCTGTAACTCGTCCCGACAACTATCCAATGCCATGCACAGATGAGCTATTGGAGAAATTGGGACATGCCCAATTCATCTCTACCTTAGACTTAACCAAGGGGTATTGGCAAGTACCACTAGATGAACCCGCCAAGGAAAGGTCAGCCTTCGTCACCCAGGCAGGGGTGTATAAATTTAATGTCCTCCCTTTCGGGCTGCGAAATACACCCGACACCTTCCAAAGACTTGTAAATGGTCTCCTAGCAGAACTGGAAAAATCTGCAGTTGCCTACCTCAATGATGTGGCCATTTTTTCTGATTCATGGGCAAAACACCTGGAGCACGTGAAAAAAGTCTTCGAGCGCATCAGGCAGGCAGAACTAACTGTTAAGGCTAAAAAGTGTCAAATAGGCCTAAAGAAAGTAACTTACCTTGAACACCAGGTGGGTCAAGAAACTATCAACCCCCTACAGGCCAAAGTGGATGCTATCCAAAAGTGGCCTGTCCCAAAGTCAAAAAAACAGGTCCAATCCTTCTTAGGCTTGGCCGAATATTATAGGCGATTTGTACCACACTACAGCCAAATCGCCGCCCCACTAACAGACCTAACCAAAAAGAAACAGCCAAATGCAGTTCAGTGGACTGATGAATGTCAAAAGGCCTTTAACCAGCTTAAGGCGACACTCATGTCTAACCCTGTGCTAAGGGCCCCAAACTTTAACAAACCGTTCCTAGTAACCACAGATGCATCCGAGCGTGGTGTGGGAGCAGTTTTAATGCAGGAAGGACCGGATCAAAAATTCCATCCTGTCGTGTTTCTCAGCAAAAAACTGTCTGAAAGGAAAAGCCACTGGTCAATCAGCGAAAGGGAATGCTACGCCATTGTGTACGCGCTGAAAAAGCTATGCCCATACATTTGGGGACGGCGTTTCCAACTACAAACCGACCATGCTGCGCTAAAGTGGCTTCATACCGCCAAGGAAAATAACAAAAAACTTCTTCGGTAAAGTTTAGCTCTCCAAAATTTTGATTTTAAAATAAAACACATTTCAGGAGCTTCTAACAAAGTAGCTAATGCACTCTCCAGTAAAAGTTTCCCAAAATCAAGTGGTTAAAAATTGTTCTTGAAATGTAAAACATATTGTTAGTTTTTATATAATCAGTAGTATGTCTAAAGGTGCATGTGTCTTATTCACTCTGTTTTCTCCTAGAGCTCCAGGAAAAAATCACACCCAGTGTGGAACCGGCTGTCCAACACTATCTGTGATTTGGGGGGGGCGTGTCATAACTATAAAGGGAAGGGTAACAGCCCTCCTGTGTACAATACTGTAAAATCCCTCCTGGCCAGAAACACCAAAATCCTTTTACCTGTAAAGGGTTAAGAAGCTCAGGTAACCCTGGCTGACAACTGACCCAAAAAAACAATAAGGGGACAAGATACTTTCAAATCTTGGTGGGGGGGAAGGCTTTTGTTTGTGCTCTTTGTTTTGGGGGTTGTTCGCTCTTGGGACTAAGAGGGACCAGACATCAGTCCATGCTCTCCAAATCTTCTGAACAAGTCTCTCATATTTCAAACTTGTAAGTAACAGCCAGGCAAGGCGTGTTAGGTTTATCTTTGTTTTCTCAACTTGTAAATGTACCTTTTGCTAGAGGGTTTACCTCTGTTTGCTGTAACTTTGAACCTAAGGCTAGAGGGGGTTCCTCTGGGCTCTTTGAATTTGATTACCCTGTAAAGTTATTTTCCATCCTGATTTTACAGAGATGATTTTTACCTTTCTTTCTTTAATTTAAAAGCCTTCTTTTTGAGAACCTGATTAATTTTTCCTTGTTTTAAGATCCAAGGGAATTGGATCTGGACTCACCAGGAATTGGTGGGGGGAAAGGGAACGGGGAGAATGATTAATTCCTCCTTGTTTTAAGATCCAAGGGGTTTGGATCGGTGTT
>NW_020710308.1:0-2679 GCF_002925995.2 Terrapene triunguis
ACCAGGGAATCCGGCGCACCAGGCAGAGGCTGCTACAGAACTTTTACTGGCCTGGGGTCTTTACCAACGTCCGACAGTACTGCCGATCCTGTGACCCCTGCCAGAGGGTGGGGAAGGCCCGGGACAAGGGGAAAGCAGCGTTGAGGCCTTTGCCCATCATAGAGGAGCCTTTCCAGAAGGTGGCCATGGACATAGTGGGACCTCTCAGCAAGACGACCCGGTCGGGGAAGAAATACATTCTGGTAGTGGTAGATTTCGCCACCCGCTACCCCGAGGCAGTGCCCTTATCGTCCATCGAAGCGGACACTGTGGCAGATGCGCTGCTGACCATTTTCAGCCGAGTAGGGTTTCCCAAGGAAGTCTTAACAGACCAAGGGTCCAACTTCATGTCGGCCCTACTCCGGTGCTTGTGGGAGAAATGCGGGGTCCGGCACAACTGGGCCTCAGCGTATCACCCCCAATCCAACGGGCTGGTGGAGAGGTTCAACGGGACACTAAAGATGATGCTAAAAACATTTATGAACCAGCACCCGCAGGACTGGGACAAGTACTTACCTCACCTGCTGTTCGCGTACAGGGAGGTACCCCAGGAGTCTACCGGGTTTTCGCCTTTCGAACTGTTATATGGAAGGCGGGTAAGGGGGCCCCTAGACCTGATGAGAGACGAATGGGAGGGGAAGGCCACTCCCAGGGGAGAGTCGGTGGTGGAGTATGTCCTGACCTTCCGGGAACGACTTGCCGAGCTCATGGGCCTAGCCAGGGAGAATCTGGCCCGAGCCCAGAGGAAGCAGAAGGTCTGGTATGACCGCACAGCGCGGGCCCGTGCCTTCGCCACCGGGGATCAGGTGATGGTCCTCATCCCCGTGAGGAAGAACAAACTTCAGGCCGCATGGGAAGGGCCCTTCAAGGTTGTCAAGCAACTAACTGAGGTAAACTAGGTGGTGGAGCTGTCGAACCGGGCGCACCACCACCGGGTGTACCATGTGAATATGATGAAGCCATATTATGACAGGGGGAATGTGGTGTTGGCTGTGTGTGGGCACTGGGAGGAGCAGGGAGATGACCCTTTAGTAGATCTATTCCCTGGGACAAGAGCTGGTTCCCCCCGGGAAGCAATTCCCCTCTCTGATCAGCTGACCCCGGCCCAGCAAGCTGAGATCAGAGGGGTGTTGCATCTGTACCGACAGCTGTTTTCCAACCGGCCGGGATGCACTAATCTGACTGTCCACCGGGTGCAGACAGGATCGCACCCGCCTATAAAATGCTCCCCCTTCCGAGTCACAGGGAAAACTGCTCAGGACCTGGAAAGAGAGGTCGATGACATGCTGGCTTTGGGGGTGATCCAGCCGTCTTCCAGCCCTTGGGCCTCGCCGGTGGTGCTGGTCCCTAAAAAGGACGGGTCGATCCGGTTCTGTGTGGACTATTGGAAGCTCAATGCCATCACTGTAGCCGATGCCTACCCCATGCCTAGGCCTGACGAGCTCCTAGACAAGCTGGGAGGCGCTCGGTACCTTACCGCCATGGATCTTACAAAGGGCTATTGGCAAGTGCCGCTGGATGCCGATGCCAGGCTGAAATCGGCCTTCATCACCCCTCTGGGGCTCTATGAGTTCCTGACCCTGCCTTTCGGCCTCAAGGGAGCGCCGGCCACCTTCCAGCGCCTGGTGGATCAGCTACTGAGGGGGATGGAGAGTTTTGCCGTGGCGTATATTGACGACATCTGTGTCTTTAGCCAGACCTGGGAGGACCACGTGTCCCAGGTTAGACAAGTGCTGGACCGACTCCAGGAGGCTGGGCTGACCGTAAAACCGGAGAAGTGCAAGGTGGGGATGGCTGAAGTATCCTACCTAGGTCACCAGGTGGGGAGCGGCTGCCTAAAGCCGGAACCAGCCAAAGTGGAGGGGATCAGAGACTGGCCCGCTCCGCAAACCAAAAAGCAGGTCCAAGCCTTTATTGGGATGGCGGGGTACTATCGAAGGTTCGTGCCCCACTTTAGCGCCATAGCCGCCCCCATCACTGAGCTGTGCAAGAAGGCGAAGCCAGACAAGGTGGTCTGGACCGAGGAGTGCCAGAAGGCTCTCCGGGCGCTGAAGGAGGCTCTGGTCAGTGGCCCAGTTCTGGCAAACCCAGACTTTGACAAGCCCTTTATGGTGTTCACCGACGCCTCAGACACAGGACTGGGGGCGGCGTAATGCAGGAGGATGAAAAGGGGGAGAGACACCCCATCGTGTACCTGAGCAAGAAGTTGCTACCCCGGGAGCAGAACTACGCGGCCATCGAGAAGGAATGTCTGGCCATGGTGTGGGCCCTCAAGAAACTAGAGCCATATCTCTTTGGGCGACACTTCACCGTGCACACCGACCACTCTCCCTGACCTGGCTACACCAGATGAAAGGAGCCAACGCCGAGCTCCTGAGGTGGAGCCTGCTCCTGCAGGATTATGACATGGACGTGGTCCATGTGAAGGGAAGTGCCAACCTGATAGCGGATGCGTTGTCCCGGAGAGGGGGCCCTGAACTTCCCCAGGTCACTGGGCAGAGTGACCCCGCTCAGTTCAGTCTCCAAGGGGGGAGAGATGTGACGGAGCAGGGAGCAGGGTGGGTTTGACCTGGGAATGTAGCCTGGGAGTTACATTGAGCTACCTGAGCTGTAACCTGAGCCAGGAAGGGGGGTGGGAGA
>NW_020710309.1:0-3709 GCF_002925995.2 Terrapene triunguis
GGAGCAGAGGGGAGGGGGGAGAGAGCTGCTGGAGGGATTTGGGAGTTTTCAGTTTTGGGCTGGGAGGTGCAACGCAGGGAACCCCAAGCTGGGGTCTAAGCTCCCTGCACTCCCCAAGAGGAGTTGATTGAGGGGTCCTGGTTGTATCTACAAGCTCTGCTGTAGACTGCGTTCCTGTTATCCAATAAACCTTCTGCTTTACTGGCTGGCTGAGAGTCACGGTGAATCGCAGGAAGCCGGGGGTACAGGGCCCTGAGTCCCCCACACTCCGTGACAGAGGGGCCGAGGCGTAGGGGCTCTATAGCGAAGAAGCCGAGGCGTACGGGCTCTATCGGGGAGGGGCAGAGGCCTACGGGATGTGACGGAGCAGGGAGTGGGGCGGATTTGACCTGGGAATGTTGCAGGGGAGTTACATTGGGCTACCTGAGCTGTAACCTGAGCCAGGAGGGGGGGTGGGAGAAGTGACACCTTCTGCCCGGGAGACTGGACAAAGGAGAGGAGGAGCTGGGGGGAGGGGGAAGAGAGGAGCTGCTGGAAGAGTGAGGAGTTTTTCTCAGTTTTGAGCTGGGTGGTGCAACGCAGGGAACCCCAAGCTGGGGTCTAAGCTCCCTGAACCTCCCAGAAGGACTGGATTGAGGGGTTCTGGTTGTACCCCTACACGCTCTGCTTGGGACTGTGTTCCTGTCATCTAATAAACCTTCTGTTTTACTGGCTGGCTGAGAGTCATGGTGAATCTCAGGAAGAGGGGTGCAGGGCCCTGACTTCCCCCCACTCTGTGACAGGGGCTCTATCGGGGAGGGGCCGAGGTGTACGGGCTCTATCGGGGAGGGTGTCACGGAGTGTGGGGGGACACAGGGCCCGGTACCCCCGGCTTCCTGCGATTCAGCATGACTCTCAGCCAGCCAGTAAAGCAGAAAGTTTATTTAGACGACAGGAACACAGTCCAAGACAGGTCTTGCAGGCACAGACAACAGGACCCCCTCAGTTAGGTCCATCTTGGGGGTCCCAGGGCACCACAGCCCCCTTGGGAGGTCAGAGCGCTGTCTGCCTCCCAGCCATTCCACCAGCCAGCTCTGAAAACTCTCTCTCCCCTCTGTTCAGTTTCCCGGGCAAAGGTGTCACCTGGCCTCTAACCCCTTCCTGGGTTCTCACGTTACATGCTCAGGTATTCTCCCTCGGCCAGTCTCCCATCCCCCAATGCAGACCATCCTAGCCACACTCCCCACTCAGCATTCAAAGACCACAGTAAGACCAGTCCCAGTTCGTCACATCTCTCCCCCCTTCGAGACCGAACGGAGCGGGGTCACTTTAGCCAGTGACCTGGGGAAGTTCGAACCTACCCCCGTTCCCGTGGATGCCCCCGCATCCCTACTATTCCTTGGTGAGAATTACACCAGGCCCTTCCAGTTTCACGCCCCCCCTTAGGTCGGGGTGCTCGATGACACTCGTAGTTCACATGTGGGAAGGCTTATGCGGCCTGTGCCCTTTTCCACCCCAATACCCCTGGGGTTCCAACTGGGCTGGGGTCTTCTCCCAGTGCTCCAGTCTGGAGGTCTGTGCTTCGGGCTCTCTTGGTTCAGAGCCCCCCTTTTTACCCTGGCCACCCTCTGGAAAGGCTCCTCTATGATGGGCAAGGGTCCTAAAGCCGTTTTCCCCTTGTCCCCTTGTCCTCTGACGAGGTCACAGGATCGGCAGTACTGTCGGACAGTAATAAAGACCCCAGGCCAGTAAAAGTTTCGTAGCAGCCTCTGCTGGGTACACCAGGTTCCCTGGTGCCCTGAGAGGGGAATGTCATGGGCCCGGTACAGCAGCTGGCGGCGATACTTCTGGGGTACCACCAGCTGCCTCCTGATCCCCCCTGACTCCATTTTCCCTGGGGGAGCCCATTCTCGGTACAGGAACCCCTTCTCCCACAGGAACCTTTTCCGGCCACCTCTCCCCATGGTCTGTACCGCACTGAGGTCGGCCAGGTCCCTTATCTTCCGCAAGGAGGGATCTTTCTGCACCTCGGCTTGGAACTCAGCAGCTGGGACAGGGATGGCCACCTGCTCTCTCTCGCTGGCTGGGTCTGAAGCCGCAGCCTCCCTGAGCCGTGTCCCTGGGCGTTCCCTCCCCACCAGGTTAGGGTCCTGCGCCTTGGCAAGGCACCCTCCCCAAGGCCAGGGCGCAGTGCCCCTCACCGGCTCTGACTGCGGGTCACAACCAGTGCATTCTGGGGGTTGCTTGGCCAGTCCTCCAGGTCCCCCCCCATCAACACCTCAGTGGGCAAATACGGGTGTACCCCCACATCCTTGGGGCCCTCCTTGGGCCCCCACTTCAGGCGTACCCTCGCCATGGGCACTTTGATTGGGGTCCCGCCCACCCCCGTCAGGGTCAGGTAGGTGTTGGGCACCACCCGATCGGGGGCCACCACCTTGGGCCGGGCCAGCGTGACCTCTGCGCCCGTATCCCAGTATCCATTGACCTTCCTCCCATCCACCTCCAGGGGAACAAGGCACTCTCTGCGGAGGGACAGCCCCGCGCCCACCCTGTAAACCAAAAACCCTGAGTCTGGAGCATCCAGCCCCCCAGAGGAGCTGGCCTGGAGCTCTCCTCCCTCCTTAGCAGGTGGTACTCTGCCAGCCCCCCTTGCCTGGGAACGCTGCCTCTCGCCCGGCTGGGTCTCTACCCAGTCAACCCTCTATGGGTTCAGTCTGCTCAGTCTGTCCCTGAGCCTGAGGCACTGGGCCCGTATGTGGCCTCTTTGGCCACAGTGATAGCAGCCCATGTCCCGTGGGTCCCCTCGAGCAGGTCGGATGGACCTGACGCCAGGTGTTCCCCTTTGGTGGGGGTTCTCCGTATTTCCCTGCTGGGAGGTCCCATGGTGACCCTCTCTCTGCGTTGTGGCGGGCCTGTTCCTTTGGGACTCCTCCCTGTTATCCCCTGCCCGACTGTTCACAAACTCATCGGCCAGCTGGCCTGCGTGCTGCGGGTTCTCTGGCTTTTGGTCCATCAACCATCGCCTCAAGTCGGATGGGCACTGCTCATACACGTGCTCCAGTACGACTAGGTCAAGCAGGTCCTCTTTAGTTTGGGCCCCAGCTGTCCACTTGCGGGCATACCCCTGCGCCCGGTTGGCCAGTTGTAGGTATGTGACCTCACGGGTTTTACGCTGACTCCGGAACCTTTTCCGGTACATCTCAGGGGTCAGCCCAAACTCGCGGAGCAGGGCCTTTTTGAACAGTTCGTAGTCCCCTGTCTCCGCCCCTTTCAGTCGGCTGTACACCTCCCTGGCTGTGGGGTCCAGTGAGGGCATGAGAAACTGGAGCCTGTCTGCAGGGTCAATCTGGAGCAGCCCGCAGGTATTCTCAAAGGCCGTCAGGAAGGTATCCATGTCCTCCCCCTCCTTACGCTGGGCCAGGAAGCACTTATCAAAGCTCTTTGCAGTCTTGGGTCTCCCCTCACTCACCGCAGCCGGGGCCCCACTGCTCCTCAGCCTGGCCAGCTCCAGCTCATGCTGACATTGGTCCCGCTCATGCTGACGTTGTTTCTCCTTCTCTTCCCGCTCGTGCTTTAGTTCTTGCTTCCTTAACTCAAGCTCTTCCCGTCTCATCTCCCTGTCACATTCCAGTCGCATCCGCTCCAGGGACGGGGAGCTCCACCGGGACGATCCCCTGCTGGCCGCCGGGGTCAGGGTGCCCTCGGTATTCGCTGGGCTTCCCCCAACCCC
>NW_020710310.1:0-3400 GCF_002925995.2 Terrapene triunguis
CTGGCCCAGCGTAAGGAGGGGGAGGACATGGATACCTTCCTGACGGCCTTTGAGAATACCTGCGGGCTGCTCCAGATTGACCCTGCAGACAGGCTCCAGTTTCTCATGCCCTCACTGGACCCCACAGCCAGGGAGGTGTACAGCCGACTGAAAGGGGCGGAGACAGGGGACTACGAACTGTTCAAAAAGGCCCTGCTCCGCGAGTTTGGGCTGACCCCTGAGATGTACCGGAAAAGGTTCCGGAGTCAGCGTAAAACCCGTGAGGTCACATACCTACAACTGGCCAACCGGGCGCAGGGGTATGCCCGCAAGTGGACAGCTGGGGCCCAAACTAAAGAGGACCTGCTTGACCTAGTCGTACTGGAGCACGTGTATGAGCAGTGCCCATCCGACTTGAGGCGATGGTTGATGGACCAAAAGCCAGAGAACCCGCAGCACGCAGGCCAGCTGGCCGATGAGTTTGTGAACAGTCGGGCAGGGGATAACAGGGAGGAGTCCCAAAGGAACAGGCCCGCCACAACGCAGAGAGAGGGTCACCATGGGACCTCCCAGCAGGGAAATACGGAGAACCCCCACCAAAGGGGAACACCTGGCGTCAGGTCCATCCGACCTGCTCGAGGGGACCCACGGGACATGGGCTGCTATCACTGTGGCCAAAGAGGCCACATACGGGCCCAGTGCCTCAGGCTCAGGGACAGACTGAGCAGACTGAACCCATAGAGGGTTGACTGGGTAGAGACCCAGCCGGGCGAGAGGCAGCGTTCCCAGGCAAGGGGGGCTGGCAGAGTACCACCTGCTAAGGAGGGAGGAGAGCTCCAGGCCAGCTCCTCTGGGGGGCTGGATGCTCCAGACTCAGGGTTTTTGGTTTACAGGGTGGGCGCGGGGCTGTCCCTCCGCAGAGAGTGCCTTGTTCCCCTGGAGGTGGATGGGAGGAAGGTCAATGGATACTGGGATACGGGCGCAGAGGTCACGCTGGCCCGGCCCAAGGTGGTGGCCCCCGATCGGGTGGTGCCCAACACCTACCTGACCCTGACGGGGGTGGGCGGGACCCCAATCAAAGTGCCCATGGCGAGGGTACGCCTGAAGTGGGGGCCCAAGGAGGGCCCCAAGGATGTGGGGGTACACCCGTATTTGCCCACTGAGGTGTTGATGGGGGGGGACCTGGAGGACTGGCCAAGCAACCCCCAGAATGCACTGGTTGTGACCCGCAGTCAGAGCCGGTGAGGGGCACTGCGCCCTGGCCTTGGGGAGGGTGCCTTGCCAAGGCGCAGGACCCTAACCTGGTGGGGAGGGAACGCCCAGGGACACGGCTCAGGGAGGCTGCGGCTTCAGACCCAGCCAGCGAGAGAGAGCAGGTGGCCATCCCTGTCCCAGCTGCTGAGTTCCAAGCCGAGGTGCAGAAAGATCCCTCCTTGCGGAAGATAAGGGACCTGGCCGACCTCAGTGCGGTACAGACCATGGGGAGAGGTGGCCGGAAAAGGTTCCTGTGGGAGAAGGGGTTCCTGTACCGAGAATGGGCTCCCCCAGGGAAAATGGAGTCAGGGGGGATCAGGAGGCAGCTGGTGGTACCCCAGAAGTATCGCCGCCAGCTGCTGTACCGGGCCCATGACATTCCCCTCTCAGGGCACCAGGGAACCTGGTGTACCCAGCAGAGGCTGCTACGAAACTTTTACTGGCCTGGGGTCTTTATTACTGTCCGACAGTACTGCCGATCCTGTGACCTCGTCAGAGGACAAGGGGACAAGGGGAAAACGGCTTTAGGACCCTTGCCCATCATAGAGGAGCCTTTCCAGAGGGTGGCCAGGGTAAAAAGGGGGGCTCTGAACCAAGAGAGCCCGAAGCACAGACCTCCAGACTGGAGCACTGGGAGAAGACCCCAGCCCAGTTGGAACCCCAGGGGTATTGGGGTGGAAAAGGGCACAGGCCGCATAAGCCTTCCCACATGTGAACTACGAGTGTCATCGAGCACCCCGACCTAAGGGGGGGCGTGAAACTGGAAGGGCCTGGTGTAATTCTCACCAAGGAATAGTAGGGATGCGGGGGCATCCACGGGAACGGGGGTAGGTTCGAACTTCCCCAGGTCACTGGCTAAAGTGACCCCGCTCCGTTCGGTCTCGAAGGGGGGAGAGATGTGACGAACTGGGACTGGTCTTACTGTGGTCTTTGAATGCTGAGTGGGGAGTGTGGCTAGGATGGTCTGCATTGGGGGATGGGAGACTGGCCGAGGGAGAATACCTGAGCATGTAACGTGAGAACCCAGGAAGGGGTTAGAGGCCAGGTGACACCTTTGCCCGGGAAACTGAACAGAGGGGAGAGAGAGTTTTCAGAGCTGGCTGGTGGAATGGCTGGGAGGCAGACAGCGCTCTGACCTCCCAAGGGGGCTGTGGTGCCCTGGGACCCCCAAGATGGACCTAACTGAGGGGGTCCTGTTGTCTGTGCCTGCAAGACCTGTCTTGGACTGTGTTCCTGTCGTCTAAATAAACTTTCTGCTTTACTGGCTGGCTGAGAGTCATGCTGAATCGCAGGAAGCCGGGGGTACCGGGCCCTGTGTCCCCCCACACTCCGTGACACCCTCCCCGATAGAGCCCGTACACCTCGGCCCCTCCCCGATAGAGCCCCTGTCACAGAGTGGGGGGAAGTCAGGGCCCTGCACCCCTCTTCCTGAGATTCACCATGACTCTCAGCCAGCCAGTAAAACAGAAGGTTTATTAGATGACAGGAACACAGTCCCAAGCAGAGCGTGTAGGGGTACAACCAGAACCCCTCAATCCAGTCCTTCTGGGAGGTTCAGGGAGCTTAGACCCCAGCTTGGGGTTCCCTGCGTTGCACCACCCAGCTCAAAACTGAGAAAAACTCCTCACTCTTCCAGCAGCTCCTCTCTTCCCCCTCCCCCCAGCTCCTCCTCTCCTTTGTCCAGTCTCCCGGGCAGAAGGTGTCACTTCTCCCACCCCCCCTCCTGGCTCAGGTTACAGCTCAGGTAGCCCAATGTAACTCCCCTGCAACATTCCCAGGTCAAATCCGCCCCACTCCCTGCTCCGTCACATCCCGTAGGCCTCTGCCCCTCCCCGATAGAGCCCGTACGCCTCGGCTTCTTCGCTATAGAGCCCCTACGCCTCGGCCCCTCTGTCACGGAGTGTGGGGGACTCAGGGCCCTGTACCCCCGGCTTCCTGCGATTCACCGTGACTCTCAGCCAGCCAGTAAAGCAGAAGGTTTATTGGATAACAGGAACGCAGTCTACAGCAGAGCTTGTAGATACAACCAGGACCCCTCAATCAACTCCTCTTGGGGAGTGCAGGGAGCTTAGACCCCAGCTTGGGGTTCCCTGCGTTGCACCTCCCAGCCCAAAACTGAAAACTCCCAAATCCCTCCAGCAGCTCTCTCCCCCCTCCCCTCTGCTCC
>NW_020710311.1:0-4589 GCF_002925995.2 Terrapene triunguis
AGCTCAGGTAGCTCAATGTAACTCCCAGGCTACATTCCCAGGTCAAACCCACCCTGCTCCCTGCTCCGTCACATCTCTCCCCCCTTGGAGACTGAACTGAGCGGGGTCACTCTGCCCAGTGACCTGGGGAAGTTCAGGGCCCCCTCTCCGGGACAACGCATCCGCTATCAGGTTGGCACTTCCCTTCACATGGACCACGTCCATGTCATAATCCTGCAGGAGCAGGCTCCACCTCAGGAGCTCGGCGTTGGCTCCTTTCATCTGGTGTAGCCAGGTCAGGGAGAGTGGTCGGTGTGCACGGTGAAGTGTCGCCCAAAGAGATATGGCTCTAGTTTCTTGAGGGCCCACACCATGGCCAGACATTCCTTCTCGATGGCCGCGTAGTTCTGCTCCCGGGGTAGCAACTTCTTGCTCAGGTACACGATGGGGTGTCTCTCCCCCTTTTCATCCTCCTGCATTACGCCGCCCCCAGTCCTGTGTCTGAGGCGTCGGTGAACACCATAAAGGGCTTGTCAAAGTCTGGGTTTGCCAGAACTGGGCCACTGACCAGAGCCTCCTTCAGCGCCCGGAGAGCCTTCTGGCACTCCTCGGTCCAGACCACCTTGTCTGGCTTCGCCTTCTTGCACAGCTCAGTGATGGGGGCGGCTATGGCGCTAAAGTGGGGCACGAACCTTCGATAGTACCCCGCCATCCCAATAAAGGCTTGGACCTGCTTTTTGGTTTGCGGAGCGGGCCAGTCTCTGATCCCCTCCACTTTGGCTGGTTCCGGCTTTAGGCAGCCGCTCCCCACCTGGTGACCTAGGTAGGATACTTCAGCCATCCCCACCTTGCACTTCTCCGGTTTTACGGTCAGCCCAGCCTCCTGGAGTCGGTCCAGCACTTGTCTAACCTGGGACACGTGGTCCTCCCAGGTCTGGCTAAAGACACAGATGTCGTCAATATACGCCACGGCAAAACTCTCCATCCCCCTCAGTAGCTGATCCACCAGGCGCTGGAAGGTGGCCGGCGCTCCCTTGAGGCCGAAAGGCAGGGTCAGGAACTCATAGAGCCCCAGAGGGGTGATGAAGGCCGATTTCAGCCTGGCATCGGCATCCAGCGGCACTTGCCAATAGCCCTTTGTAAGATCCATGGCGGTAAGGTACCGAGCGCCTCCCAGCTTGTCTAGGAGCTCGTCAGGCCTAGGCATGGGGTAGGCATCGGCTACAGTGATGGCATTGAGCTTCCAATAGTCCACACAGAACCGGATCGACCCGTCCTTTTTAGGGACCAGCACCACCGGCGAGGCCCAAGGGCTGGAAGACGGCTGGATCACCCCCAAAGCCAGCATGTCATCGACCTCTCTTTCCAGGTCCTGAGCAGTTTTCCCTGTGACTCGGAAGGGGGAGCATTTTATAGGCGGGTGCGATCCTGTCTGCACCCGGTGGACAGTCAGATTAGTGCATCCCGGCCGGTTGGAAAACAGCTGTCGGTACAGATGCAACACCCCTCTGATCTCAGCTTGCTGGGCCGGGGTCAGCTGATCAGAGAGGGGAATTGCTTCCCGGGGGGAACCAGCTCTTGTCCCAGGGAATAGATCTACTAAAGGGTCATCTCCCTGCTCCTCCCAGTGCCCACACACAGCCAACACCACATTCCCCCTGTCATAATATGGCTTCATCATATTCACATGGTACACCCGGTGGTGGTGCGCCCGGTTCGACAGCTCCACCACCTAGTTTACCTCAGTTAGTTGCTTGACAACCTTGAAGGGCCCTTCCCATGCGGCCTGAAGTTTGTTCTTCCTCACGGGGATGAGGACCATCACCTGATCCCCGGTGGCGAAGGCACGGGCCCGCGCTGTGCGGTCATACCAGACCTTCTGCTTCCTCTGGGCTCGGGCCAGATTCTCCCTGGCTAGGCCCATGAGCTCGGCAAGTCGTTCCCGGAAGGTCAGGACATACTCCACCACCGACTCTCCCCTGGGAGTGGCCTTCCCCTCCCATTCGTCTCTCATCAGATCCAGGGGCCCCCTTACCCGCCTTCCATATAACAGTTCGAAAGGCGAAAACCCGGTAGACTCCTGGGGTACCTCCCTGTACGCGAACAGCAGGTGAGGTAAGTACTTGTCCCAGTCCTGCGGGTGCTGGTTCATAAATGTTTTTAGCATCATCTTTAGTGTCCCGTTGAACCTCTCCACCAGCCCGTTGGATTGGGGGTGATACGCTGAGGCCCAGTTGTGCCGGACCCCGCATTTCTCCCACAAGCACCGGAGTAGGGCCGACATGAAGTTGGACCCTTGGTCTGTTAAGACTTCCTTGGGAAACCCTACTCGGCTGAAAATGGTCAGCAGCGCATCTGCCACAGTGTCCGCTTCGATGGACGATAAGGGCACTGCCTCGGGGTAGCGGGTGGCGAAATCTACCACTACCAGAATGTATTTCTTCCCCGACCGGGTCGTCTTGCTGAGAGGTCCCACTATGTCCATGGCCACCTTCTGGAAAGGCTCCTCTATGATGGGCAAAGGCCTCAACGCTGCTTTCCCCTTGTCCCGGGCCTTCCCCACCCTCTGGCAGGGGTCACAGGATCGGCAGTACTGTCGGACGTTGGTAAAGACCCCAGGCCAGTAAAAGTTCTGTAGCAGCCTCTGCCTGGTGCGCCGGATTCCCTGGTCCCCTGCGAGAGGGATGTCATGGGCCACGTACAGCAGCTTGTGGCGAAACTTCTGGGGAACCACCAGCTGCCTCCTGATCCCCCAGGACTCCACTTCCCCTGGGGGAGCCCATTCTCGGTATAGGAATCCCTTCTCCCACAGGAACCTCTCCTTGCAACCTCTCCCCATGGTCTGTACCGCCCTGAGGTCCGTCAGGTCCCTTATCTTCCGCAAGGAGGGATCTGTCTGCAACTCGGCCTGGAACTCAGCAGCTGGGGAAGGGATGGGCACCTGCTCTCTCTCGCCGGCTGGGTCTGAGGCCGCAGCCCCCCTGAGCTGTGTCCCTGGGTGTTCCCTCCCCACCGGGTTAGGGTCGTGCGCCTCGGGCAAGGCACCCTCCCCAAGGTCAAGGCGCAGTGCCCCTCGCCGGCTCTGGCTACAGGTCACGACCACGGCACACTGGGGGTTGGTTGGCCAGTCCTCCAGGTCCCCCCCCCGCCCATCAACACCTCAGTGGGCAAATGGTGGTGCACCTCCACATCCTTGGGGCCCTCCTTGGCCCCCCCACTTCAGGTGTACCCTCGCCACAGGCACCTTGACTGGGGTCCCGCCCACCCCTGTCAGGGTCAGGTAAGTGTTGGGCACCACCCGACGTGGGGCCACCACCTCGGGCCGGGCCAGCGTGACCTCTGCGCCCGTATCCCAGTATCCATTGACCTTTCTCCCATCCACCTCCAGGAGAACAAGGCACTCTCTGCGGAGAGACAGCCCCGCGCCCACCGTATAAACCAAAAACCCTGAGTCTGGAGCATCCAGCCCCCCAGAGGAGCTGGCCTGGAGCTCTCCTCCCTCCTTAGCAGGTGGTACTCTGCCAGCCCCCCTTCCCTGGGAATGCTGCCTCTCGCCCGGCTGGGTCTCTACCCAGTCAACCCTCTGTGGGTTTGGTCTGCTCAGTCTGTCCCTGATCCTGGGGCACTGGGCCCATATGTGGCCTCTCTGGCCACAGTGATAGCAGCCCATGTCCCGTGGGTCCCCTCGAACGGGTCGGATGGACCTGAAGTTGGATGTTCCCCTTTGGTGGGGGTTTTCCGTATTTCCCCGCTGGGAGGTCCCATGGTGACTCTCTCTCTGCGTTGTGGCGGGCCTGTTCCTTTGGGACTCCTCCCTGTTATCCCCTGCCCGACTGTTCACAAACTCATTGGCCAGCTGGCCTGCGTGCTGCGGGTTCTCTGGCTTTTGGTCCATCAACCATCGCCTCAGGTCAGATGGGCACTGCTCATACACGTGCTCCAGTACGAATAGGTCAAGCAGGTCCTCTTTAGTTTGGGCCCCAGCCGTCCACTTGCGGGCATACCCCTGCGCCCGGTTGGCTAGTTGTAGGTATGTGACCTCATGGGTTTTATGCTGACTCCGGAACCTTTTCTGGTACATCTCAGGAGTCAGCCCAAACTCGCGGAGCAGGGCCTTTTTGAACCGTTCGTAGTCCCCTGTCTCCACCCCTTTCAGTCGGCTGTACACCTCCCTGGCTGTGGAGTCCAGTGAGGGGAGAGAAACTGGAGCCTGTCTGAAGGGTCAACCTGGAGCAGCTCGCAGGTATTCTCAAAGGCCGTCAGGAAGGTATCCATGTCCTCCCCTCCTTACGCTGGGCCAGGAAGCACTTATCAAAGCTCTTTGCAGTCTTGGGTCTCCCCTCACTCACCGCAGCCGGGGCCTCACTGCTCCTCAGCCTGGCCAGTTCCCGCTCATGCTGACGTTGGTCCCGCTCATGCTGACGTTGTTTCTCCTTCTCTTCCCGCTCCTGCTTCAGTTCTTGCTGCCTTAACTCGAGCTCTTTCAGTCTCATCTCCCTGTCACATTCCAGCCGCATCCGCTCCCGGGATGGGGAGCTCCACCGGGACGATCCCCTGCTGGCGGCCGGGGTCAGGGTGCCCTCGGTATTCGCTGGGCTTCCCCCAACCCC
>NW_020710312.1:0-1987 GCF_002925995.2 Terrapene triunguis
GGGGTTGGGGGAAGCCCAGCGAATACCGAGGGCACCCTGACCCCGGCCGCCAGCAGGGGATCGTCCCGGTGGAGCTCCCCATCCCGGGAGCGGATGCGGCTGGAATGTGACAGGGAGATGAGACTGAAAGAGCTCGAGTTAAGGCAGCAAGAACTGAAGCAGGAGCGGGAAGAGAAGGAGAAACAACGTCAGCATGAGCGGGACCAACGTCAGCATGAGCGGGAACTGGCCAGGCTGAGGAGCAGTGAGGCCCCGGCTGCGGTGAGTGAGGGGAGACCCAAGACTGCAAAGAGCTTTGATAAGTGCTTCCTGGCCCAGCGTAAGGAGGGGAGGACATGGATACCTTCCTGACGGCCTTTGAGAATACCTGCGAGCTGCTCCAGGTTGACCCTTCAGACAGGCTCCAGTTTCTCTCCCCTCACTGGACTCCACAGCCAGGGAGGTGTACAGCCGACTGAAAGGGGTGGAGACAGGGGACTACGAACGGTTCAAAAAGGCCCTGCTCCGCGAGTTTGGGCTGACTCCTGAGATGTACCAGAAAAGGTTCCGGAGTCAGCATAAAACCCATGAGGTCACATACCTACAACTAGCCAACCGGGCGCAGGGGTATGCCCGCAAGTGGACGGCTGGGGCCCAAACTAAAGAGGACCTGCTTGACCTATTCGTACTGGAGCACGTGTATGAGCAGTGCCCATCTGACCTGAGGCGATGGTTGATGGACCAAAAGCCAGAGAACCCGCAGCACGCAGGCCAGCTGGCCAATGAGTTTGTGAACAGTCGGGCAGGGGATAACAGGGAGGAGTCCCAAAGGAACAGGCCCGCCACAACGCAGAGAGAGAGTCACCATGGGACCTCCCAGCGGGGAAATACGGAAAACCCCCACCAAAGGGGAACATCCAACTTCAGGTCCATCCGACCCGTTCGAGGGGACCCACGGGACATGGGCTGCTATCACTGTGGCCAGAGAGGCCACATATGGGCCCAGTGCCCCAGGATCAGGGACAGACTGAGCAGACCAAACCCACAGAGGGTTGACTGGGTAGAGACCCAGCCGGGCGAGAGGCAGCATTCCCAGGGAAGGGGGGCTGGCAGAGTACCACCTGCTAAGGAGGGAGGAGAGCTCCAGGCCAGCTCCTCTGGGGGGCTGGATGCTCCAGACTCAGGGTTTTTGGTTTATACGGTGGGCGCGGGGCTGTCTCTCCGCAGAGAGTGCCTTGTTCTCCTGGAGGTGGATGGGAGAAAGGTCAATGGATACTGGGATACGGGCGCAGAGGTCACGCTGGCCCGGCCCGAGGTGGTGGCCCCACGTCGGGTGGTGCCCAACACTTACCTGACCCTGACAGGGGTGGGCGGGACCCCAGTCAAGGTGCCTGTGGCGAGGGTACACCTGAAGTGGGGGGGCCAAGGAGGGCCCCAAGGATGTGGAGGTGCACCACCATTTGCCCACTGAGGTGTTGATGGGCGGGGGGGGGACCTGGAGGACTGGCCAACCAACCCCCAGTGTGCCGTGGTCGTGACCTGTAGCCAGAGCCGGCGAGGGGCACTGCGCCTTGACCTTGGGGAGGGTGCCTTGCCCGAGGCGCACGACCCTAACCCGGTGGGGAGGGAACACCCAGGGACACAGCTCAGGGGGGCTGCGGCCTCAGACCCAGCCGGCGAGAGAGAGCAGGTGCCCATCCCTTCCCCAGCTGCTGAGTTCCAGGCCGAGTTGCAGACAGATCCCTCCTTGCGGAAGATAAGGGACCTGACGGACCTCAGGGCGGTACAGACCATGGGGAGAGGTTGCAAGGAGAGGTTCCTGTGGGAGAAGGGATTCCTATACCGAGAATGGGCTCCCCCAGGGGAAGTGGAGTCCTGGGGGATCAGGAGGCAGCTGGTGGTTCCCCAGAAGTTTCGCCACAAGCTGCTGTACGTGGCCCATGACATCCCTCTCGCAGGGGACCAGGGAATCCGGCGCACCAGGCAGAGGCTGCTACAGAACTTTTAC
>NW_020710313.1:0-799 GCF_002925995.2 Terrapene triunguis
GGAGAGCACAGGCCGGCGAGTGGCCAGCAGGAGGATGTATGCTAAACGCCTTAAGAGCGACCTGGTGGAGCTGTGCAGGCAGAGGGGGCTGCGCATTGGGAGGTCCACCAAAGAACAGCTCATTGCCCAGCTGGAGGAGAGGGATCGCTTGGATGAACCGAGCCCTGTCCCTGAGGGAAGCCGCCCGGCGGATGCAGCGTGGGCCCCGGGGCCTGACATGGCTGGGAGGGGTCAGACTGCTGCCGAGGGCATCCCGAGACCCTGCCTACCTGTGCCTAGGGGAGGGGTTGGGGGAAGCCCAGTGAATACCGAGGGCACCCTGACCCCGGCGGCCAGCAGGGGATCGTCCCGGCGGAGCTCCCTATCCCGGGAGCGGATGCGGTTGGAATGTGAATGGGAGATGAGACGGGAAGAGCTTGAGTTAAGGAAGCAAGAACTGAAGCAGGAGTGGGAAGAGAAGGAGAAACGACGTCAGCATGAGGAGAAATAACGTCAGCATGAGGAGAACCAACGTCAGCATGAGGAGAACCAACGTCAGCATGAGGAGAACCAACGTCAGCATGAGCTGGAACTGGCCAGGCTGAGGAGCAGTGGGGCCCCAGCTGCGGTGAGCGAGGGGGGACCCAAGACTGCGAAGAGCTTTGATAAGTGCTTCCTGGCCCAGCGTAAGGAGGGGGAGGACACGGATACCTTCCTGACGGCCTTTGAGAATACCTGCGAGCTGCTCCAGGTTGACTCTGCAGACAGGCTCCAGTTTCTCATTCCCTCACTGGACTCCACAGCCAGGGAGGTGTACAGC
>NW_020710313.1:899-2365 GCF_002925995.2 Terrapene triunguis
CATCCCCTCACTGGACTCCACAGCCAGGGAGGTGTACAGCCGACTGAGAGGGGGGGAGACGGGACTACGAACTGTTCAAAAAGGCCCTGCTCCGCGAGTTTGGGCTGACCCCTGAGATGTACCGGAAAAGGTTCCGGGGTCAGTGTAAAACCCGTGAGGTCACATACCTACAACTAGCCAACCGGGCGCAGGGGTATGCCTGCAAGTGGACAGCTGGGGCCCAAACTATGGAGGACCTGCTTGACCTATTCGTACTGGAGCACATGTATGAGCAGTGCCCATCTGACTTGAGGTGATGGTTGATGGACCAAAAGCCAGAGAACCCGCAGCACGCAGGCCAGCTGGCCGACAAGTTTGTGAACAGTTGGGCAGGGGATAACAGGGAGGAGTCCCAAAGGAACAGGCCCGCCACAACGCAGAGAGAGAGTCACCATGGGACAGAGAGGCCACATACGGGCCCAGTGCCCCAGGCTCAGGGACAGACTGAGCAGACCCAACCCACAGAGGGTTGACTGGGTAAAGACCCAGCCAGGCGAGAGGCAGCATTCCCAGGAAAGGGTGGCTGGCAGCGTACCACCTGCTAAGGAGGGAGGAGGGCCCCAGGCCAGCTCCTCTGGGGTGCTGGATGCTCCAGACTCCGAGTTTTTGGTTTACAGGGTGGGCGCGGGGCTGTCCCTCCGCAGAGAGTGCCTTGTTCCCCTGGAGGTGGATGGGAGGAAGGTCAATGGATACTGGGATACGGGCGCAGAGGTGACGCTGGCCCGGCCCGAGGTGGTGGCCCCACGTCGGGTGGTGCCCAACACTTACCTGACCCTGACGGGGGTGGGCAGGACCCCAGTCAAGGTGCCTGTGGCGAGGGTACACCTGAAGTGGGAGGCCAAGGAGGGCCCCAAGGATGTGGGGGTGCATCACCATTTGCCCTCTGAGATGTTGATGGGCGGGGGCGGGGGGACCTGGAGGACTGGCCAAGCAACTCCCAGGGTGCCCTGGTCGTGACCCGTAGCCAGAGCCGGCGAGGGGCACTGCACCCTGACCTTGGGGAGGGTACCTTGCCCGAGGCGCACGACCCTAACCCGGTGGGGAAGGAACACCCAGGGACACAGCTCAGGGGGGCTGCGGCCTCAGACCCAGCCGGCGAGAGAGAGCAGGAGGCCATCCCTGTCCCAGCTGCTGAGTTCCAGGCCGAGTTGCAGACAGATCCCTCCTTGCGGAAGATAAGGGACCTGGCCGACCTCAGTGCGGTACAGACCATGGGGAGAGGTGGCCGGAAAAGGTTCCTGTGGGAGAAGGGATTCCTATACCGAGAGTGGGCTCCCCCAGGGGAAGTGGAGTCGTGGGGGATCAGGAGGCAGCTGGTGGTACCCCAGAAGTATTGCCGCAAGCTACTGTACCTGGCCCATGACATCCCTCTCGCAGGGCACCAGGGAATCCGGCGCACCAGGCAGAGGCTGCTACAGAACTTTTAC
>NW_020710314.1:0-1024 GCF_002925995.2 Terrapene triunguis
CCGGCTCACCCTGTCGCTGGTGAGAACGCCCATCCCCGTACGCCCCGAACCTCCAGAGCGCCCGCTCCTCTGGCCATCGCTGCGCCCGTACGCCTCGGCCCCTCTGTGACGAACTGGGACTGGTCTTACTGTGGTCTTTGAATGCTGAGTGGGGAGTGTTGGCTGGGAAGGCAGGGGAGTGTGGCTAGGATGGTCTGCATGGGGGGATGGGAGACTGGCCGAGGGAGAATACCTGAGCATGTAACATGAGAACACAGGAAGGGGTTAGAGGCCAGGTGACACCTTTGCCCGGGAAACTGAACAAAGGCTGGGGGGAGAGTTTCAGAGCTGGCTGGTGGAATGGCTGGGAAGCAGACGGGTCTCTGACCTTCCAAGGGGGCTGTGGTGCCCGGGGACCCCCAAGATGGACCTAACTGAGGGGGTCCTGTTGTCTGTGCCTGCAAGACCTGTCTTGGACTGTGTTCCTGTCGTCTAAATAAACCTTCTGCTTTACTGGCTGGCTGAGAGTCATGGTGAATCGCAGGAAGCCGGGAGTGCCGGGCCCTGTGTCCCCCCACACTCCGTGACAACTGGTGGCAGCGGTGGGATCTACTGCACCCCGTGGACGGCGCTTCCTGCAGTAAGTGACTGGGGAGCAGTAAAACGAAGGGGGATCGACGGGGACCAGGTGGGCTGAAGAGTCGGAGAGAGACGGTTTCAGGGGGCGATTAACCCCTGGGAGTGTGTGACCAGACAGAAGGACTGTTGCAGTAACAGGGTCCCCCGGGGGGTCGCAGCGAGCGGTCCCAGGGGCGGAGGAGTCTGCAGCTCGACCCTGGCAAAGAGGTGGTGACCTGAAGAGGGGCTGGCACACTAGGGGTCCCCCAGGAACGGTGGAAAGCGGAGAGCACAGGCCGGCGAGTGGCCAGCAGAAGGGTGTATGCTAAACTCCTTAAGAGCGACCTGGTGGAGCTGTGCAGGCAGAGGGGGCTGCGCACTGGGAGGTCCACCAAAGAACAGCTCATTGCCCGGCTGGAGGAGAGGG
>NW_020710315.1:0-1455 GCF_002925995.2 Terrapene triunguis
AGAGGAAGGGAGGGACTCAGGCGTCTCTGGGACGTCGCTGTCTGACAGACGCACGGAGAGGGGCGGGATGGGTGGGTTTGGGGTCGGTGGCGACACCTCCCAGCTTCGTAGCACCGACTCCTCCCCTGGGGATGGCCCCAGGGACCTGGGAGGCAACAAACTGACATTCCAACCTGGTGGGACCAGGCAGAGCACCAGCGTGGCCACGTAGCGAGTAACAGGCTGGGAGACGCAGCAAACTCCCCAGCCTGGCGACGCACCCACCAGCCAGGGCCCAGCGCCAGGCGGGGAAGGGACAGGAGCGAAGGGAGCTGCGCTGTGAGCCACGTTATCACCTCTGCCGGGGCGGGGATCAGCACACGGGCCTGGCTGCGCTGCTTTCCTGCCGGGGAGCCCCGGGGCCTGATGCAGGGCTCTGGCAGTGGGCACATGGGGGCCAAGTTTGTAAAGGAGAATAATCCCCCCAAGCCAGACCCCCCCCAGCCAGCCAGATCCCCCCCAGCCAGAACCCCCTTCCCCTGGCTAGCCTGTCAAATCCCCCTGTAGGCCTCACTGGAGCCCCAGGCGTAACTGGGTGTTGCTGGCGCTGCCAGCGCTGCTGTCCTGGGAGCTCTGATGTCAGCGGCACTACCAGATGGTGCAGCATGTCTGTGCCGCAGACCTCGACGTTCCTCGTGAGACAGGCCACAGGCTGGGTTCGGTGGCGAAGGCCCTCGGCCAGGTTTATTGTCGCTGAAGCAAGGTCCTAGCGCCCTATAAGAGCTACAGCTGCACTAATCCACGTGTGCCCGCCACAATGGGACCAGTTCAATGAGGCCAGCAGGACGCTGTCCCCTCGGCAAGCAGAGTCGGCCTCCTGTGACTCATTGATACAAACGAGATATGTATTACCCTCCTGACGTGGTTAGTTACCACCTTTCTCCTTCTACCTGCTGGCTCGAGCAAAACATCCCCATCCACCCGACGGGTTAGCGTGTTCCTGGACTAGCTATGGGGAATGCGTTCACGTAGTTCCTTGAGAGCTCAGTGTGGTTTTGTATCATCCCCTCCGGTCAAGAACGTGCTTACTGGGTGTTAGCCAATGCCTGGCGTGTTGGTATTCTGCCAGGGCCAGGCCTGCTCTGGTTCACAGCCTTTGGTTCACACTGTTAGTTACACCTTGGACTCCAGCGAGGCCTACACGCGCAAGCCAGCCAGATCTTCCAAGCCAGATCCCCCGAGCCCGCCAATCACTCCCAAGCCAGATCCCCCCAGCCAGCCAACCCCCCCCAAGCCAGATCCCCCGAGCCAGCCAATCGCCCCCAAGCCAGATCCCCCAAGTCAGCCAATCCGCACAGCCAGCCTTTTCCCCTGCAAGCCAGATCTCTCTTCTCCATGGTTTAACAACAGTTTGGCCGCTCTCCCTTGTCCCCCAGCCAGCCTGCCAGCTGCAAGGCTAGAGAGCCCCTGCCCCCC
>NW_020710316.1:0-3636 GCF_002925995.2 Terrapene triunguis
GTCGATCCAAGCCCTTACCTGGGATATCTGACTCTGGATCCTTGCCAGCGAGGAGCGGCGCAGGGAGTCTTCCAGCCCTTTAGAAGCACTGGGGGTAGGAAGCGCTAAACGTGAGCCCTGGCCTGCGCGAGGCTCCAGGGCGTCCTCTTGACAAACCCCATCTGTCACGGGAGCCTGGGGGACACAGGAACTCGGTGTAAATGGGCACGTTATCGTAGGCCTGTAACTAGATCTGGGTGTGGCCTCGCTTCTTGGGAGCCAGGCTTAGGGAGGTAAATGGCTCAGCGCGCTGGAAACAGAATGTCTGGGCTGGCTGAGCTAACGGGGAACCCCAGAGAACCACTGACAATGGACAAGGGAAGTGGGGGACGTAAAGATGAGGTAAAGAGCAAGTCGTACATGGACAATGCATGGACGGAGCACACTGCACAGGGATTGGCTCCCTCAAAGTAACCAAGCCATTCCCAGCGCGCGTGATGCAATGTACAATACATGCAATGGACCGTGTCAATGTCTACAACGGAAGAGGTTTACTGGGTGACTTTGGAGGTGTGCCATGCCCTAGACCCACCCCCTAGGCTTGAGGGCAATCAATTTAGTCTAGCTTTACTGTGCGCCTAATAAAGGAACCTGAGTGACAAGACAGGAGTTGACCTGAGTTCTTGAGGAAACCGGCTCAGTGCTGTGTTTGAAGGGAAGGGTGTATTTACCCCAGTTCAATTAATAAGCTGCAACGTACTGACTCTTTAACAGAGCAATGAACTTAATATCTTCTGTGAATACACCGTGATGGGTGCTGTGCACTGCAGAGAACACTGCTGAGGAGTTTGGGGGCTGGATTTCGCTGGTTGTTACCTGCAAGGCGAGATTTGGGCTGGGAGGCCCCGAGGAGTTTGCTGGAGAGAAAGCCAGGCTGATGTGGCGGGGAGCTGACGCAGGCTAATCTCTAGCAAAGCTCACTCTTGCCTTGGCAGAGGTAACGCAGTGGCTCACAGCTCTGGGTATCCCCAGCACCATGGTACATGGATCGTTGTGCTGTTTTAACTCTGTGGGACGCAGGGATCTGGCACTGGGGATCAGGGCAGGCAATTTTGTAAAGGAGAATAATCTCCACCAACCAGATCCTCATTCTTCATAAACCAGCCACATCCCCCCAGCCAGATTCTCCCTCCTCCACCGAAACCTGCCAACTGGCCCCCCTCTTTCCCTGTGGCTTATAAGAACATAGAACATAAGAACGGCCACACTGGGTCAGACCAAAGGTCCATCCAGCCCAGTATCCTGTCTGCCGACAGTGGCCAATGCCAGGTGCCCCAGAGGGAGTGAACCTAACAGGTAATGATCAAGTGATCTCTCTCCTGCCATCCATCACCTCCCTCTGACAGACAGAGGCTAGGGACACCATTCCTTACCCATCCTGGCTAACAGCCATTAATGGACTTAACCTCCATGAATTTATCTAGTTCTCTTTCAAACCCTGTTATAGTCCTAGCCTTCACAACTTCCTCAGGCAAGGAGTTCCACAAGTTGACTGTGCACTGCATGAAGAAGAACTTCCTTTTATTTGCCCGGTACTGATGTTAGACTTACCCGTCTGCAATTGCCGGGATCACCTCTAGAGCCCTTTTTAAATATTGGCGTTACATTAGCTATCTTCCAGTCGTTGGGTACAGAAGCCGATTTAAAGAACAGGTTACAAACCATAGTTAATAGTTCTGCAATTTCACATTTGAGTTCTTTCAGAACTCTTGGGTGAATGCCATCTGGTCCTGGTGACTTGTTACTGTTAAGTTTATCAATTAATTCCAAAACCTCCTCTAGTGACACTTCAATCTGTGACAATTCCTCAGATTTGTCACCTACGAAGGACGGCTCAGGTTTGGGACTGTCTGGCCGCTCTCCCTTTCCCCCCCCCAGCCTGCCAGTTGCGAGGCTAGAGAGCCCCTGCCCCCCAGCCAGCCCATTGGATCCCCCGCCAGCCCACTGGATCCCCTGCCCCCAGCCAGCCCAGAGGTGAGATCAGAACCGGCAGCAGACCTGCTGCCTTGCCCGAGCCTGCTCGGTGTCGATCCAAGCCCTTACCTGGGATATCTGACTCCGGATCCTTGCCAGCGAGGAGCGGCACAGGGAGTCTTCCAGCCCTTTAGAAGCACTGGGGGCTGGAAGCACTAAACGTGAGCCTGCGCGAGGCTCCAGGGCGTCCTCTCCGCAAACCCCATCTGCCACGGGAGCCTGGGGGACACAGGAGCTCAGTGTAAATGGGCACGTTACAGGGTCCCACGCGCTGCGCCGGCACGGCTGCCTGGTGCACCACCGCCAGACACCAACACAGGAGCTTCCAAAGCAGGGCAGGCAGAGCCCACGTGGGCCAAACCGCCCGGCAGCCGCCCGCGCTCTGGGGAGCAGCTGCAGCTTTGTGCAGTGGGGTTTTACTCCTGGGGGAATTCTGTGCCACTGCTCATGTGTAGAATTTATGTCCCCCACAGATTTATTTGCTTCCCCGCAGAAAAATGACTTTCTGACGGGGAACCAAAGGGAAGCCACAAGACCGGTCATGCAACCCTCCCCAGCAGTATGTTTCGGGAGTCCAGGGCAGCCAGCAGAGAGGTAAAATCACTGTGGGGTAGGGGGCGGGACTGGGGAAGACCCGGCTGGTGGCTCCTACCCTGCGCCGGACACAGCTGCTAGTCCTGGCTGGGCTGCGGAGGAGGGGACTTCCTCTTCCCTTGCACGGCATCCAGAGCCGGGTCAGACCCACCCCCAAATTTCTCCCCCAGCTGCAGGAAGCTCTGCAAGCTCCCACACACACACACACACACTTCCTGCACCCAATGCTCTTCAGCTTCAGGGTGAGGGTTCCCTGTACAGGGAGCTGCTCCCCCATCCGCTCAACCCCCATGCATCCAGACGTCCTCATACTCAGACCTTCCTGCTGAGCCTCACACCCCCGTACTCAGAACCCCCCCAATGAGCCTTACTCCCCCTGCACCTGGACCACCCTGACGAGCCACCTGCACCCGGACCCCTTCCCTACTGAACCCCAAGCAATTACACCTGGATCCCCACCGCACTGAGCCCCACTCCTCCAGCATCTGGACTCCCCCACTAAGTCCCCCATACCCAGACTCCCCCCCGAGCTCTATTCCCCCCACACACACCCAGACCTGTCCCTGCTGAGCCCAACCATCTTCATCTGGACCCCCCTGCAGAGTCCTATTACCGTTGCACCCAGAAACACCCCCCCCCAACAAGCCCCTGTGCATCCAGATCCTCCCTGCATCCCCCACTGAGCCTCCCATACCCAGATTGCCCCACACAGAACCTCTCAACCCACACCTGGATCTCCCCACACTGAGCCCCTCCACACTTGGATCCTGCCTTGCTGAGCCTGCCTGCCCACACCTGGTGCACCTGGCACAGAAGGGCAGGGCCCTGGGGTGTTTCTGGGGCAGGCCAGGTCCCTGCGCTGTCAGGGTTGGGTGCAGCCTCACCACTGAGTCCGTGTCTCGGGGGGGGAGCTGCACAGTGATCTCCCACCTCTGTGCAGCCAGTGCCAGGCTGGAGCCTCCACATTTATTTGACAAATAAAATTTGCAGAATTTTAAAATATTGTGTGCAGAATTTTTATTTTTGTGC
>NW_020710317.1:0-401 GCF_002925995.2 Terrapene triunguis
GGGGCGGGGTGGGTGGGTTTGGGGTCGGTGGCGACACCTCCCAGCTTCGTAGCACCGACTCCTCCCCCGAGAACGTCCCCAGAGACCTGGGAGACAACAAACTGGTGGGACCAGGCAGAGCACCAGCGCGGCCACGTAGCGAGTAACGGGCTGAGAGACGCAGCAAACTCCCCAGTCTGGCGACGCACCCACCAGCCAGGGCCCAGCGCCAGGCGGGGAAGGGGCAGGAGCGAAGGGAGCTGCGCTGTGAGCCACGTTATCACCTCTGCCGGGGCGGGGATCAGCACACGGGCCTGGCTGCGCTGCTCTCCTGCCGGGGAGCCCCGGGGCCTGATGCAGGGCTCTGGCAGTGGGCACATGGGGGCCACGTTTGTAAAGGAGAATAATCCCCCCAAGCCAGA
>NW_020710317.1:501-1190 GCF_002925995.2 Terrapene triunguis
CCCCCTTCCCCAGCCAGGCAGTGCCCACAAGCCAGATTTTCCCTCCTCCTCTATAACCTGCCAGTCACCCCAGGACTGGTCCCGCTCTTTCCCTGTGGTTTATGGACTGTCCTGCAGCTCTTCCCCCCCCCCCCCACGCCCTGCCAAACAGCTGTGAGGTTAGAGAACGTAAGAACACAAGAACGGCCACACCGGGTCAGACCAATGGTCCATGTAGCCCAGCGGGCACAGTGGCCAATGCCAGGTGCTTCATAGGGAATGAACAGAACAGGGCAATTATCACGTGATCTATCCCCTGTCCTCCCCTCCCAGCTTCTGGCAGTCAGAGGTTTAGGGACACCCAGAGCAGGGGGTTGTGGCCCTGCCCATCCTGGCTAACAGCCATTGATGGATCTATCCTCCATGAACATATCCAATTCATTTTGGAACCTCTGCCCCCCAGCCAGCCCACTGGATCCCCTACCCCCCCGCCAGCCCATTGGATCCCCTGCCCCCAGCCAGCCCACTGGATCCCCTACCCCCCGCCAGCCCATTGGATCCCCCTGCCCCCCAGCCAGCTCATTGGATCCCCTACCCCCAGCCAGCCCAGAGGTGAGATCAGAACCGGCAGCGGACCTGCTGCCTTGCCCGAGCCTGCTCGGTGTCGATCCAAGCCCTTACCTGGGATATCTGACTCTGGATCCTTGCCA
>NW_020710318.1:0-5244 GCF_002925995.2 Terrapene triunguis
GGGCGCTGTGGGGAGTGGAGCACGGCACTGGCTGGGGGGGAGCTCCCAGTGACTCCAGCCCCAGCCCGTCCCAGCAGGGGGCGCTGTGGGAGTGGGGCAGGGCGCTGTCTATGGGGGCTGCTCCCAGCTACTCCGGCCCCACCTCTGCCAGCACTGTGTCTGAACGATGCCCAGTGGTGGAGGGTCTCGTACAGGGCTAGTCTGTGCAGACATTGTGCACAGAGAAGGTCCCTGTGGCAGGTATCCCTGAGCAGCCTGGCTCGTGTGTACCTGTGCCGGGCCCCGCCCCGCCCGCCCCGTGCTGCCCCCAAGCTTTGCCCGTACCTTGGTGAGATACGGCCTGGGCAGGTACTTGCTGTGGTGTATGCGGTGCAGGTGCTGCTCCACGCCCAGCAGCAGGTCCCCGCGCTCGTCCCCAAAGGCCAGGCTCTCCGGGATCGTGTTCAGCTTGAGGTGCCTGAGGAGAGAGGCCACGTGGCGGGGGAGCCCCCCCGCATCGGGCCATGACACTAGCTCAGCCCAGGTCCTTCCTCTGCCGGGAGACCCCGACTGGCCGGGTAAACGGGCTGCTACCGACCCCCGCCGCTCCCCCGGGGGCTGGGTTCGTACCGGGGAACTGCACCACCGCTGCTCGCTAATGCGCAGCAACGCTGCACGGCAGGGGAGGTCTGGACACCCGTATCCCAGTTCAACTGCATCCGAGACCCAAGCTGAGGTGGGGGCTTCCCGGCCCACCCCACAGCACAGTGGGCTGGGGGGGAGGAGGGGAAAGGGGCCCCAGGCTGCAGCTCTCCGCTGGGATCTTCCCTTCAAAGGCAGGGTGGGTTTGTGGCTAATGCCCAGGATGGGAGCTAGGACTCCTGGGTTCTCTCTGTGGCTCTGTCCCTGACTAGCTGCCGGCCCCTGCCCCTGCCCCTTGGCGGCTGCGTCTGGAGCGCCGAGCTCCCAGCTGACGGCGCAGGGACAAGCGGAGTGGGTAAGTCTGCTGGACCCAGCAGCCCCTCTAGCCAGCCCCAAACCTCAGCAGCTGCCCAGTGCAGGGGGTCAGCAGGGCCCAGCACCCCGGCCCATTGGGTGGGGGGAGCCCCCGCCCAGCAGCCCCTGTGCCCCGAGCTGCAACAAGGGTGGGACTCAACCGTGGGGGATCGCAGCTCCCACTGGCTACGAGGGGAGGGGCAGGCAGATAGACTGGGAACAGGTAAATAGCTAAATGCATGGATTTGCTCTGCCTGCCAGGCTGCCCCCTCCCCACAGGGGGGGACCCCCAGGGCTCTGAGACCCTCCCCACAGGATAATTGTGATAATTGTTCCTGCACATGGACTCTAACTGGGAGCTCAGCTGTGAGCAGTGAGTGAAAGTCGATAAAGTCCCTGTGACGTTGTGCAGTCTATATGGTTTTATAAAAATATGCTAATGAGTGAATACAATGTAACTGGAATATGCTTCATGCAAAAGGTCTCTTGTAAGGTATCCTTACAAAGCTTATAATCTACTGAGTGTGATCATCCTATTTGTATAAATGTACCAGTCTTGTATCTGAAACTAGGAATATGAACTATAACTCTGAGGGCCTATTGTAATTATGCAAAGTGTGGGCCATTAATGGTGGTTTGGAATCTTGATGACTCCCATTAACCAGGACAATTGTCTGCAGATGGGTGTGTTTACCTGTGAGTCTTCCTGTATAGGTGTGTGCTGTATAGGTGTGTGGTGACAAGTGGGTAATGAAGTCCTGCAGTGACATGTGAGCATGTCACCTGAACTGGAATCCATCTTTAACCTGGTGTCTTTCCATTGAGAAGGAGGGGGTGGGAACCCAGAGGGACAAAGGGTTCCCGCCTTATGCAAAGGATATATAAAGGAGTGGGAACAGAACACAGGGGGAGGAGCAGGGCCGGCGCAACCCATTAGGTGACCTAGGCGGTCGCCTAGGGCACTGCGATTTGGGGGGCGGCGACCGTGGCGGTTTTTCGGCGGCGGGACCTTCCGCCGCCTCTGTGGTGGAGGCGGCATTTCGGGGCGGGACCAAAGCTGGCAGCGCTCCTGGGGAGGAGCCATCATGAAGAATCCCCTAGCTACCACCTGAGCTGGAACAAGAGCTGTACCAGGGGAAAGAATTGTGCCCAGACCTGGAAGGTGTCCAGTCTGAGAAAAACTTACTGAAGCATCTCTGAGGGTGAGATTATCTGTATTCAGTTTGATTAGACATAGATTTGCGTGTTTTATTTTATTTTGCTTGGTGACTTACTTTGTTCTGTCTGTTACTACTTGGAACCACTTAAATCCTACTGTCTGTATTTAATAAAATCACTTTTTTACTTATTAATTAAATCAGAGTATGTATTAATATCTGGGGGAGCAAACAACTGTGCATATCTCTCTATCAGTGTTATAGAGGGCGAACAATTCATGAGTTTACCCTGCATAAACTTTATACAGGGTAAAACGGATTTATTTGGGATTAGACTCCATTGGGAGGTGGGCATCTGAGTGCTAAAGACAAGCACACTTCTGTGAGCGGTTTTCAGGTAAACCTGCAGCTTTGGGGCAAGTAATTCAGACCCTGGGTCTTTGTTGGAGCAGACGGGAGTGTCTGGCTCAGCAAGACAGGGTGCTGGAGTCCTGAGCTGGCAGGGAAAACAGGAGCAGAGGTAGTCTTGGCATATCAGGTGGCAGCTCCCAGGGGGATGCCACTGTGACAGGTTGGATCACAGAAACCCCCTGGGAGCTGCCACCTGATGTGCCAAGACTACTTCTACCCCTGCCTTCCCTGCCAGCTCGGGGCCCCAGCACCCTGTGCAGCTCCAGTCAGTGACAGGGGCATGTTAACATCTTGGGCCGTGAGACCCACCCAAAGCCCCCCCAGCGACTGCAGCATGGGCAGGATCCGGGGAGAGACCCCGACAGGCCGTGCTGGCTGGCTTGGCAGGAGCGTCTGCCTCTCACCTGAGTAGCTGGTTTTGGGCATTCCAGACCTTCACCGACCCATCCCTGCTGGCCGACGCAAAGAGCTTCAGCGTGGGACAGCAGCACAGGCCTATGGGGCAGGGAAGAGCTGCCATTAAACAGGGAGCCCCACCCCCCAGCCTGGGGCTGGCCCCCCATGCAGCATGCCCCGGGGGGAGTAGGAGCGCCATGAACTGGCTACGCCCCATGGGGCAACCAACAACCCCATGTCCCCCCCAGGCAGGGCACTGCCCACAGGACACAGCGTGACACTGCCAGACCAGGTGCCAACTCCTGCCAAGGTCCCCTTGTCTTAAGGGAACCCCGACAAATACGTGGCTGGAACCGGCCTGGCCCCCCGAGTGTGAGCATCATTCAGACGGGGGTCAGGATCATCAGAATGTGGGTCACGTTTAGACTGTATGGAACGGTGGTGAGTTGCCGCCGGCATCAATCTCACGTATCACGTCTGTATCCCCTAGTGCAAGGGAACGTCTGAGCGGTTGGATTGGGAGCTTCTGTGAGCGTGTAACTCACCAGGCAGGAGAGAGACATTAACCAGTGTGAAGTGCTGGCTCCAGCGGGAGGTGTCACGTCCTGCCCCACAGGAAAGGCCCATCGACACCGGACAGACCATTGTGGGATGATAAAGAGGACACAACATGTTTGTTGTTCTGCCCTCCCGCCCCTGGCCCTGAAGATGAGTCATGCAAGTGGTTTCCTCCTGTCAGCTGAGTTCACAGCTTAGAGCACATGGGGGGAGGGGAATAAAAACCCCTGACAGGGTGGGACTGATTATCTCTATACTGCTCAGAATCTGGGGCAGGTTTCTAGGCATAAGCAAGAGATCCCCAGTGCTCAGCCCGGGCTAGCCCTTAGGACATATAGTATAGTTTAGTATAGAAGCTTTTATTGAGATTGTAACTCATCTCCTTTAACCTTGTCAATAACGCTTGTTTCCTTTTCCCAGGTAATAAAGCTTTCGACAGCTTGTTATGGGGCTGGCTACAAGCGTGGGCTTTGGTGAGAGAGCTAAAGCGCAGGGGCCCTGGGGGGAGGACGGGTCCTTTGGGACAGGGAGTAATCTGACTATTGCTGTATCCTTGGGGGAAGGGCCCAGCTATCTCACAGGTGGCAGGACAGATGGGGGGGCCCACGGGGCCTGTCTGTGACTCCCGGGTTAGGCTGTTGTAGGGGCTGAGGAGCTCACACCTGGTAACTGGTTGGTGAAATCGAACACAGAACTCACAGCCAATGTGGGGCTGGTGCCGGGGCCCGGCACTCTGCCCTGCGGCTGGTACTGACGCCCTGGAGTCACAGCAGGCAGCTTGACACACTGCTTCCCCGCTGGGCATGGCCCCCCTTCCTGGGGCCAGACGCTCCCTGGGAGGCCTTTTCCCCCCACCCCATCTGGGGCAGAGTAGTCCTCCTCAGGCACCGCTATCCCTCTGCTGGGGCTGGACACCCCCATGGGACTCCATTCCCTGCCCCACACCCCAGGGTTGGACACTCCCCGGGCGGCACCGCTACCCCGCTGGATGCCCAGACCCACCTCTGATCCCAGGCTCCTGCTCTGGGTGCCGACGCAGGCCCTGAGGGGAGGAGCAGAAGCCGCCGGGCAGCAGGGCTCTTACCCGTGATCTCGTCCAGCGGGTCGTCCTCGGGGCCGTGCTCCTGGCGGCTCTGGGCCAGCAGGTCGTACTGGACGATGCTGTAGGTGGCACTCTCGGGGTCCTGGATGGCGGTGCCCAGCGTGGAGCCCAGCGGGCACATGTGCAGCACGGGATGCTGGCAGGAGAAGCTCCGCAGCAGGGTCAGGCACTCGTCAATGTAGGGGAAGATGCGCCAGACTTTCACCGTGCGATCGCCACCTGCACCGGGCCAGGCAGAGGGGCACTGCCAGGCTGCTCCCACCGGGCCCCACGCCGGGCTGCAGCAGGCCCTGGCCCTGGCCCCCGCCAGCCCCCACCAGCATGGGCTGTGCCCTGGCTGGGGCGGTCGGCTCACAGGGACCTTGCTGCAAACTACCCAGACTTCTCCTTTCAGGTGCCACTGTCACAGAGCTTTTCGTTAGTTTGATGAAACACGCGAAACGGATGGAAATGGGGGACAATCCCTCAGCTCCTGCCCCCCCCCGGTCATGGGGGAAACATCTGCCTTCCTCCCGGGATGCGGGAGACACCTGGTCCCTCCAAGGTTGGGGAATGGTGGAGTGTCCTGACCTCTGGGGATGGGGGAACGCCCTGCCCACCCCCAGGATGGGGGACGGGGGAAGACCCTCCCAGGCCGCGCCCAAG
>NW_020710319.1:0-628 GCF_002925995.2 Terrapene triunguis
TGGGGGCTGGAAGCGTTAAACGTGAGCCCCGGCCTGCGCGAGGCTCCGGGGCGTCCTCTCCGCAAACCCCATCTGCCACGGGAGCCTGGGGGACACAGGAGCTCGGTGTAAATGGGCACGTTACAGGGTCCCACGCGCTGAACCGGCACGGCTGCCTGGTGCACCACCGCCAGACACCAACACAGGAGCTTCCAATGCAGGGCAGGCAGAGCCCACGTGGGCCAAACCGCCCGGCAGCCGCCCGCGCTCTGGGGAGCAGCTGCAGCTTTGTGCAGTGGGGTTTCTTATGGTGGTGTGTCCACAGCACAGCCACAGGCGGGCCAGGGGGAGACGTGGGCACAGAGAGCAGGGGAGGCGACGGGAAACATCCCTGCTGGGTGTTGGTGCTTGGACCGGACCTCACACACAGATCCCTCACCCTCACACCCACCCCACACACACCCCTCCCCCCCCCTCACACACCCCTCACCCTCACACACACACCCCTACCCTCCCACACACACCCCTCACCTTCACACACCTACCCCCCCACACACACCCCTACCCCCTCTCTCTCTCACACACCCACACCTACCCCCTCTCACCCTCACTCAAACACACCCCTACCCCCACACACTCCTACCCCCCC
>NW_020710319.1:728-2270 GCF_002925995.2 Terrapene triunguis
CCCCCCCACACCCTTACCCCCCCTCATGCACACACACCCCTCTCACACACACATACCCTACCCCCTCTCTCTCACACAACCCTCACCCCCCACCCTCTCTCTCTCACACACCCCTCCCCCCACACACACCCCTCCCCCTCACACACACACACCTACCCCCGCTCACACACACACACCTTCCCCCCCACACCCCTACCCCCACACACACCCCTCACTCCTATCCCCCCAATCCATTTCAATTCCATGAGAGTCTTGGCACGACCAGCCCCACAGGAGGCCCCAGAGGGCAACCAAGCAACAGCCCCTCAGGTCTGTGCCAGAGATGGGTCCGACCTGCCCGGAACGGGGCGACTCTCTGGCATGGGCTGTGGGGCCCTGGGCCCGTTGCCAGCAGAGTCTATTCCTGATCCCGTGACAGCCTGCTACACACACCCCTGCCAGCGCTCGCCCGGCCACGACACCCGTCACACAGCAGCAGCCAGCCCCTGCCTGACGCACCCGGCCCCACTGGCACGGCCAGACACGGTATCGTTGCCGTCTACACACCGGCCCTGACCCACAACCACAGCCCCACTGCCCCGCTCGAAGGACAACGCCCCGCTGCGCTGCCTGAGGCAGACACAGCCACTGCCCCCCACAATCAGAGAGCCGGAAAGGAACAGCGGTGAGAAAAGCAGAGTGTGGGGCAGGGACTGGGAAGAGCCAGGGGGCCCCGAAGGCTCTGAGACCCAGGGGCTCACAGCTCCTGGTAGCCCCAAGCTCAGTGCACTGGGGTGGGTCACCTCTCCACTTAGGGTGGAGACAGCGCAGCCTGGTGTTGGGAGACCAGAGCGCCAGAGTCCTGGCAGGCCTCCGACAAGCCCGTGTGTCACCACGCCCATCTGTGCGTGCCATGGCACTAGCGCGGGTGGGAGGGCTGTGGGCCCTTGGCAGCAGGGGCGGCTCTAGGCACCAGCAAAGCAAGCACGTGCTTGGGGCAGCCCATTTGCAGGGGCGGCAGGGATCGAGCCTGGGAGCTGAGCACCAACAGGGGGCCCTGGGAGCTGTAGTTCCTTGGTTAGCTCCCTGCCTATAGAGCCAGCCCTGGAGCAGGGAAAGAACTACATTTCCCAGCATTCCCTTGGCCACTACCAACAGGAAAGAGGGGGAGGGAGTGAGGAAGCTGAGACCTCATGCTGCAGCCTGCCGTGAATGGAGAGCTGCACTGGGAGCAGGGATACCATATTTTAACATTCAGAAAATAGGACACTCCACAGGGAGGGAGGGTAGCCCCACCCTGCCCCCATCCACTCCCTCCGACTGCCCCCACAGAAACCCCAACCCATCCAACCCCCCTGCTCCCTGTCCCCTGATCACCCCCTCCCGGGACCCCTGCCCCAACTGCCCCCCAGGACCCCTCCCCCTATCTAAGCACCGCTGCTCCCTGTCCCCTGATCACCCCCTCCTGGGACCCCTGCCCCTAACTGCCCCCCAGGATCCCACCCCCTATCTAAGCCTCCCTTCTCCTTGTCCCCAACTGCCCCCTCCTGAGACCCCCCCCCC
>NW_020710319.1:2370-9151 GCF_002925995.2 Terrapene triunguis
CTCCCATGCCTATCCAACCGCTGCCTGTCCCCTGACTGCCCCCCCGACCCCTGACCCATCTAACCCCCCCTTCTCCCTGCCCCTGACTCCCCCCCCAAACCTCCGCCCCATCCAACCCCCCAGCCCCCTTACCGTGCCACTCAGACCAGCGTGTCTGGCTTCGCGCAGCGCCAGACACACTGCTGCATACATGTGGCCGTGCTCCCCCGCAGAGCCACAGCCCGCTCCCCCCCCCCAGCACCTGCCTTCCAGATCTGAACACCTCAAAATTCAGGAGTGCTCAAGCTCAGTTTGGGCAGCTGTTACTTCATTTCCCTCAAATCAAATATACTGATCCACTGTAACTTGCTGTAGAAAAAGTAGGATAAAATTGAGCAAGAAATGCTTCCCAGTGGTTATTAGGACTGGAATTGCTATTTTCAACAGCAATTGCCTTGTTTGTTTGTTTAAAAGGAAGACAGTGATATTGCATTGGCAAATTCCCCATAGAAAGAAAGAGGAACAAAAGAATAATAAAGGCACCTCAACTTTTCTTCATTTTTGTAGGACAGTCTTATAATATGCATCCAGATATCCTCCAATCACACAAGCTGAAAATTGTTCCACTTTACTGCAGTTCTGTAACCATATGGGAACCAATCCTGTCTGTGTTCTGTGCACATCTAAAATTCCTGCTGAATGACCTGCCGTGGGAGCGAGTTACCAGTGACCCAGGGCTGCGGTGGAAGGAGGGTGCAGGTGGGGGGGAAGAGAGCCCAGAGCTGGGGCGGCAGGGGGTGTGGGTGGGGGGGAAGAGCCCAGGGCTGGGGCAGCAGGGGGGGTCCGGCGAGGAGCCCAGGGCTGGGACGCGGGGCAGACAAAAATTTTTTTTGCTTGGGGCGGCAAAAAACCTAGAGCCGGCCCTGCTTGGCAGGGGCAAGGCTGCACTCAGCCGACCCACCAGCGTGGTGGCATGTGTTTACCTTGAGCATCGGCCGTTCCGCGTTCTCCTCGGCACCATCGGGGAAGGCCCCTAGGAACATGTGAGAAGCAGCCGGGCCGTAGAGTTTCGGTACCAGTGGGCCAAGGAGACAGGCCTCCAGAACCATGTCTGCATCAAAGGAATCGTTGTGGGGGATCTGCGTGGAAAGGCAGGGGGGAGCCGTCAGCCAGCTCCACCTTCGCCACGGGCACCAGCTGAAATCTGCCTGCAGCACCACGCTGCACGGTGAGGCGTTCAGCCTGAGGGGGCCCGGGCGGCCACCCAGGTGCCATGCTCTCCACGCACACACATCGGGCGTGGCACTGCCACGAGGCCCTCACTGCAGAGCGTGCCAGCCCCTGCAAGTGGGGTCCAGGGCCACCTCACGCACCACACACTCGGCTTCCCCATGGAGGGTGTTCGAATACATCAAGCTGAGCACAATAGGGCCAGCTCCCCAGCGAGCCATGTGCTCCCGACACACAGACATTGTAAAGTGCAAGCTGGCCTGCACCGCAGCACTCCCTTGGCCCCCCCGGGGGCAGTCACCGGCACGACACAGCCGTCGGTATCAGTCCCAAGTAACTGTGCTTAGTACGAACGGCCACTGGGTCAGACCAATGGCCAGGTATCGCAGTTTCCTGCCTTCCAACAGTGGTGGGTGCCAGAGGCTTCAGAGGAAATGAGCAGAACAGGTAATCACGTGATCCATCCCATCGCCCATTCCCAGCTTCTGCCAGTCAGAGGTTTAGGGACACCCAGAGCATGGGGTTGCATCCCTGCCCATCTTGGTCAACAGTCATTGGTCCTCCATGAATGTATCTATTTTTTTTAATCCAGTTATAGTTTTGGCCTTCACAGCATCCCCTGACAAGGAGTTCCACAAGTTGACTGAGTTGTGAAGAAATACTTCCTTTGGTTTGTTTTAAACCTGCTGCCTATTAATTTCATCAGGTGACCACTGTTTTGTCTGTTATGAGAAGGGATTAATAACACTTCCCTATTCACTTTCTCCATCCCAGTCATGATTTTACAGACCTCTAGCATATCCTCCCTTAGTCGTCTCTTTTCCAAGCTGAAAAGTCCCAGTCTCTAATCTCTCTGCATATGGAATCTGTTCCATACCCCTAATCATTTTTGTTGCCCTTTTCTGAACCTTTTCCAATTCTCATATATCTTTTTTGAGATGGGGTGACCAGACCCGCACACAGTATTCAATATGTGGGCGTACCATGGATTTATATATCACCATTATGATATATTCTGTCTTATTATCTGACTCTTTCCTAATAGTTCCTAACATTCTTTCCACTTGTTTAACTGCCGCTGCACATTGAGTGGATGTTTTCAGAGAACTATCCACAATGACTCCAAGATTTCTCTCGAGTGGTAATATAAAATGATGGGGTCTAAATTAGCTATGTATAGTTGGGATTATGTTTTCCAATGTGCATTACTTTGCATTTATCAACATTGAATTTCATCTGCCATTTTGTTGCCCAGTCACCCAGTTTTATGAGATCCCTTTGTAGCTCTTTGCCATCTGCTTTGAACTTAACTATCTTGAGTAATTTTATATCATCTGCGAATTTTGCCACCTCACTGTTTACCCCTTTTTTCAGATCATTTATGAACATGTTGAATAGCACTGGTCCCCGTACAGACCCCTGGGGGACACCACTATTTACCTCTCTTCATTCTGAAAACGGACCATTTATTCCTACCCTTTGTTTCCTATCTTTTAACCAGCTGCTGATCCATGAGAGGACCTTCCCTCTTATCCCATGACTGCTTACTTTGCTTACCAGCCTCTGGTGAGGGACCTTGTCAAAGTCTTTCTGAAAGTCCAAGTACAATTTATCCACTGGATCACCCTTGTCCACATGCTTGTTGACCCCCTTAAAGAATTCTAGTAGATTGGTGAGGCATGATTTCCCTTTACAAAAACCATGTTGACTCTTCCCTAACAAATCGTGTTCATCTGTGTGTCTGATCATTCTGTTCTTTACTATAGTTTCAACCAATTTACCTACTACTCAAGTTGCTGGGATCCCCTCTGGAGCCTTTTTTAAAAATTGGCATCACATTAACTATGCTCCAGTCATCTGGTACAGAAGCTGATTTAAATGATAGGTTACATACCACAGTTAATAGTTCTGCAATTTCACACTTGAGTGCCTTCAGAACTCTCGGGTGAATACCATCTGGTCCTAGTGACTTATTACTGTTTAGTTTAGCAACTTGTTCCCAAAACTCCTCTAATGACATCTCAATCTGGGACAGTTTCTCAGATTTGTCACCTAAAAAGAATGGCTCAAGTGTGGGAATCTCCCTCACATCCTCAGCCATGAAGACCAATGCAAATAATTCATGTAGCTTCTCTCCAATGGCCTTATCGTCCTTGAGTGCTCCTTTGGCACCTCAATCGTCCAGTGGCCCCACTGGTTCTTTGTCAGGCTTCCTGCTTCTGATGTAGTTAAAACAATTTTTGCTGTTAGTTTTTTGTCTTTTGCTAGTTGCTCTTCAAATTCTTTTTTGGTTTGCCTAAGTATACTTCGTACTTACCTTGTGAGGGTTTATGCACCTTTCTATTTTCCTCACTAGGATTTGACTTCCAATTTTTAAAGGAGCCTTTTTGTCTCTCACTGCTTCTCTTACTCTGTTGTTTAGCCACGGTGGCACTTTTGGGGTTTTATTCCTATTTTGTTTAATTAGGGGCATACATTTAATTTGAGCCTTTATTATGGTGTTTTTTTAAAAGTTTCCATGCAGCTTGCAGGGATTTCACTTTTGGTGTTGTACCTTTTAATTTCTGTTTTACTCGCTTCCTCATTTTTGTGTAGTTCCCCTTTCTGAAATTAAATGCTACCGTGGTGGGCTGCTGTGGTGTTTCCCCCCCTATCCCCCCGGGGTGTTAAATTTTATTACATTATGGTCACTATCACCGAGTGGTTCAGCTGTAGTCACCTTTTGGACCAGATCCTGTGCGCCACAAGAATTGCCTCTCCCCTTGGGGTTCCTGGACTATCTGCTCCAAGAACAGTCATTTCAGGTGTCTAGAAACTTTATCTCTGCATCCCGTCCTGAGGTGACATGTACCCAGTCAATATGGAGATAGTTGAAATCCCTCATTATTATTGAGTTTTCTTATAGCCTCTCTAATCTCCCTGAGCATTTCACAGTCACTATCACCATCCTGGTCAGGTGGTCGGTAATATATCCTTACTGCTATATTCTGATTATTCAAGCATGGAATTTCTATCTATAGAGATTCTAAAGTACTGTTTAAGATTTTTACTAATTTGACTCCATGCTTTCTTTCATATATAGTGCCACTCCCCCACCAGCATAACCGACTCTGACATTCCTGTATAATTTATACCCTGCTATTACCGTGTCCCACTGATTATCCTTATTCCACCAAGTTTCTGTCAGGCCTGTTATATCAACATCATTGTTTAATACAAGGCACTCAGGTTCACCCATCTTAGTATTTAGACTTCTAGCATTTGTATAGAAGCACTTATCACATCTGTCACTTTTGAGTTGTCTGCCTTCATGTGATGGAATTGAATGGACCTTTTTTTCATTTGTCTGTTTCTCTTCAGTTCCTCCCTGTACTTCAGCAGGTTCCAGCCTCTCCTCCTTACTAGGCTATAGAGTATCTCCTTTAATAAATCCTCCCCTAAGGAATGTCTGTCCAAACCATGTGCTCCTCTGCACCTGTCACCTTTCCCTCAGCTCTTAGTTTAAAAACTAGACTCCTCTGACCTTTTGAATTTTCTTGTCAGCAGTCTGGTTCCGGTTTGGTTTAGGTGGAGACCATCCTTCCTATACAGGCTCCTTCTTTCCCAAAAGGTTCCCCAGTTCCTAATAACACTAAACCCCACCACCCTACACCATCGTCTCATCCGTGAACTGAGACCCTGCAGTTCTCTCTAACCGGCCCAGCGCATGGACCTGGAAGCATTTCAGACAATGCTACCATGGAGGTTCTGGAGTTTAATCTCTTGCCTACATTTGGCCCCCAGGGCCTCTCTCCCACCTTTCCCTATGTCACTGGTACCTACATGTACCACCGGCTCCTCCCCAGCACTGCACATAAGTCTGAGCGACCTGCAACCTTTGCACCCGGCAGGCGAGTCACCATGTGGGCAAGCCCAGCTATCTGCATTTCTAATGATTGACTCCCCCACTGCTATTCCCGGCCTGTTCCTACTACTTGGGATTCCCTCCCCTGGACAAGTATCCTCAGTGCCAGAGGACACCATGACATCATCTGGAAGGAGGCTCCCGCCTATGGGGTAGTTCCCATCCCCCGCTGTTGCTATGTCTGTCTCAGAGCCCCCCAGCCAGCCCCTTCCCAGGCAGAACTCCTGCTAATCCCAGAACACAGAGCGCGTCTGGCCAGGCCCCATCATCCGCAGCCAGCCCCAGCCCCATCCACACCGTCACCTGGATCCTCCGCGGCTGCCTGTAGACGAGATGCATGTAACGTTCAAAGGCCTCGTCCCGCAGCTTCTTGTTCAGCTTGGGCTTCCTGGCGGCGGAGAGCTTCCCCTGCTGAATGAGGAGCAGATCCTGGTCCCTCGCGGCCAGCTGGGCACAGGCCTGCAACGTTCAAAGGGGCCCTGGCTCACGGTCGTTCCAGGCAGGCTGAGGAGCCCGACTGCCTGGGGAAGTGGCAGGGCTTGGGAAGCGGGTCTGCAGCTGCCAGGCAGTCACTGGCACGCAGCAGAGCCCACCCATGACAGCAGCCAGTGTGGTCCGGGGCTGGGAATAGCAGACGGCTGCCCAGATCCGGGGGCTGTGCAGGGACTGGAGGGCCAGAGGTGCCCGTGGCCCAGGGCTTGGTGCCAGCCCTTTCCCACTGTCTGAGATCAGGACCCATGCTGGGGGCCTGGTGCCCAGTGTCGGGGGCCTGGATTTCGTGCCCCGGCAGGTTTGCAGGCCGAGGGGGTGGCAGGAAGCAGAGGCTGGTGTGAGCTTGCCCGGAACTGGCAGCAAGTCGAGGAACATGGGGCCGTCCATGTCCTCACTGACTAACAGGGGCCATCTCTCAGCCTCTCCTGCCCCATCCGTGCTCGAGCGAGCTCCCACAGGGCAGATTCTGAGCGCCAGCGCTTTGGCCCAAGGGGACTGGTGCTTCGGCCTATCGCTCAGGTGCTCCGGACCAGCGCTGGGGAAGGCAGCGCCAGCAGCTTGCCATCCCACCATCAGGCGTCACCTCCTCCTTCTCCTGGCGCGCCCAAGACAAGTCCTCGTCCTTCTTGGGCTTCCAGCGGAGCAGCGGCACGCACAGCCTGCAGAGAGGGACACGCCTGTCAACGGCCAGGCTCACGGCCCCCAGGCCATCCACCAGCCTTTGCCCACCGCGGCCAGGGCAGCAACACCTGACATCTGGCCCTAAACCCTCACAGAAGCAAGAGATGGTGCATCGGGTGCAAACTAGCACCAGCGTCCCTCAGGGATCTCAGAGGGACCCTGCTCACCGCACGTCCCCTGCCTGAGCGACAGCATCCTGCCTGGGGCTGCACTGCGCAGGGATGGCATGGGCTGCCCTGAGCCCGCCCACAGGGCTGCCAGAGCCAAGAGACATGACCCAGGACCGCCGGTGGGTCACCCAGCATTGCCTCAACAAGGGCCACGTGCGTCAGGAACATCGGCTGTGGTGGTGTGTGTCTGTCTGTGTATCCGTCTGTCTGTCCCCATGTGTGTCTGGTCATCTATCTGTCCCTACGTGTGGGTATAGCCATCTGTCTGTCCCCACGTGCCCCACGTGTGTGTCCATCTGTCTGTCCCCACGTGTATGTTTGTGTG
>NW_020710320.1:0-2600 GCF_002925995.2 Terrapene triunguis
TAAAGTAAGAATGAGGTCTTCTTCAAGTGGCTAGGCATATTCCCACGAATGGGTACTGCACCCTCATGATGCACTGAGAGGTGACTCTATAAAGGAGTGCCTCCTGATGCTATGGGGAACGGCAGGGGGGGCAAGAGCACTCTAGCTGACACTGCTAGAAGATGTTTTACTGTAAGGCACCACAAGGCATTGCAGTACCCATAGGTGGGAACATGCAGAGCCATGTTGAAGAACTCTGATAAGTAACCTTCATCATTATTCAGGCTGTCCCAGTTGACTTGAATCATTTTAGAATTAATATTTTCTCTATTGCCCCTTATGTTATTGTATTAGTGTTCAAGAATTTATCATCATTGCTGGCCTCTTTTAGCCAATATAAGCTCTGATTCATCAAAGTACTTAAAAACATGCCTAATGTCAAACATAGGAGCAACTCCATTGAAATCAATGGGATTACTTGTGCTTAAAAGTTAGGCATTTGCTTAAGTATCTTAGGGTATGTCTACACTACGAGGGTAATTCGATTTTACTTAAATCGAATATGTGGAATCGATATTGCAAAGTCGAACGTGTGTGTCCACACTAAGGACACACTAAGGACAGTAATTCGACTTTGTGAGTCCACACTAACGGGGCGAGCGTCGATATTGGAAGCGGTGCACTGTGGGCAGCTATCCCACAGTTCCCGCAGTCCCCGCTGCCCATCGGAATTCTGGGTCGAGCCGCCAATGCCTTCTGGGTAAAAAAAATTTGTCGTCATCCGTCCGTCACTAACGCCCTCCCTCCCTCCATGAAAGCGCCGGCGGGAAATCAGTTCGCGCACTTTTCTGGTCAGTGACAGCGCGGACGCCACAGCACTGCGATCATGGATCACGCTGCGACCATCGCTGCACTTGTGGCCGTTCTCAACACCTCGCAGCTTATCATACACCTTTCCCTGAGGCAGATGCAGAGAAATCGGGCGAGGAGGCTACGGCACCGCCGTGAGAGCCTGAAGTCGGAGAGTGGCACAGAGCTGTCAGAAACCACGAGCCCCAGCGCCCAGGACATGACGTTGGCAATGGGGCATGTGGATTTTGTTGAACGGCGATTCTGGGCCCGGGAAACAAGCACGGACTGGTGGGACCGTATAGTGCTTCAGGTCTGGGATGAATCCCAGTGGCTGCGAAACTTTCGCATGCGGAAGGGGACTTTCCTCGAACTTTGTGAGTTGCTGTCCCCTGCCCTGAAGCGCAAGGACACCCGCATGCGAGCAGCCCTCACTGTCCAGAAGCGAGTGGCCATAGCCCTCTGGAAGCTTGCAACGCCGGACAGCTACCGGTCAGTCGCGAACCACTTTGGTGTGGGCAAATCTACCGTGGGGGTTGTTGTCATGCAAGTAGCCAAGGCAATCGTCAAGGTACTGCTCCCAAAGGTAGTGACCCTGGGAAACGCGCAGGTCATCATAGATGGCTTTGCCGCGATGGGATTCCCAAACTGCGGTGGGGCTATCGATGGGACTCACATCCCTATCCTGGGACCGGACCACCAGGCCAGCCAGTACATCAATAGAAAGGGCTACTTTTCAATGGTGCTGCAAGCACTGGTGGACCATCGGGGACGGTTTACAAACATCTACGTCGGATGGCCGGGCAAGGTTCATGACGCTCGCGTGTTCAGGAACTCTGGTCTGTTTAGACGGCTGCAGGAAGGTATTTACTTCCCAGACCACAAAATAACTCTTGGGGATGTGGAGATGCCTACAGTCATCCTCGGGGACCCAGCCTACCCGCTAATGCCCTGGCTCATGAAGCCCTATACTGGCGCCCTGGACACAGAAAAAGAACTGTTCAACTACCGTCTGAGCAAGTGCAGAATGGTGGTGGAGTGTGCTTTTGGCCGTCTCAAAGGGAGATGGAGAAGCTTACTCACTCGCTGTGATCTCAGTGAAACCAATATCCCCATCGTTATTGCAGCTTGCTGTGTGCTCCACAACCTGTGTGAGAGCAAGGGGGAGACCTTTATGGCGGGGTGGGAGCTAGAGGCAAATAGCCTGGCTGCTGATTACGTCCAGCCAGACAGCCGGGCCATTAGAAGATCCCAGCGGGACGCCCTGTGCATCCGGGAGGCTTTGAAAGCTAGGTTCCTGAGTGAGCAGGGCAACCAGTGACTTTTCAGTTTGTGGACAGAAAAGCTGAACCTGCCCCCGTTTCTTTACCCAGTCCATTTTGACTATCCTCTCCAGTTACATACAACCTTCACCCCCTTCCCCTTCCCAAAAAATAAAATCATTTCGATTTTTTAATGAACACCGTTGTCTGTATTGCTGTTTTCGCGGGAATATTTTAAACCGGGGACGCAGACTGTGGCGGGGGGCGGGTTTAGTGTTCTGATGCAAATGATACTTCTAAACTCCCGGAATGACAGGCTCCGCACTGGTGGACTGGTTATTTCAATGGAGCCTGCCAGCACTCCTGGGGGGGACTGTGTGTATGTGTCGGCTATGTGACTTTCTGGCAGGGGGGGTAGGGTTACAGATCCCCTGCTGCGTGGATCTGTGAGCCAGGATAAGGACCGCTGCATAAGATCTGTAACTGCCCTCCCCCGCCACAAAGTCACAG
>NW_020710320.1:2700-5681 GCF_002925995.2 Terrapene triunguis
CCCCCCCCCCCCCCAAAACATGAAAAGCACCTCCCAGACTGACCAGGGTAACCAGTGACTGCACTGTGTATGTGTCCTGATGCTGGACCTGACCCCGCCTCTGTAGCCTGCTAAAGGTGACTGTCCTGTCCAATTACCAAGCCCCTTCCCCCCCTCCAGACAGACTCTCCCTCAAAAGAACCTGACCGAAACAGTAATGAACAGAAACAAACATTTTATTGCGAACCAGACATGAAACGTGGGGGGTGAAACTTGGACGGGGGCTTGTGTGAGGTGGGTAGGAAAGGACTTATGAAATTTTGGGGAATGTCAGCCTTCTACTGCTAGAGCAGTCTGCAGGGGTTGATTGAAAGTTTTAACGGCCCTTGCCGCCCCTCCTTCTTTGGACTTTGGGTGAGGGTGGTGTGGGACTTGGTGGCGGGTGAGGGCGGTTACAGATAGACTGCAGCGGGGCTCTGTCCTCCTGCCTCCGGTCTTGCAGAACATCCACAAGGCGCCGGAGCGTGTCCGTTTGCTCCCTCATTAGTCCAAGCAGCTTTTCAGTAGCCTGTTGGTCCTCCTGACGCCACCTCTCCTCCCGTTCCATGACTGCTCGGTGCATTTGTGACAAGTTCTCCCTCCACTGTGTCTGCTGGGCTGCCTGGGCTCGGGAGCAGCCCATTAGTTCTGTGAACATGTCTTCACGCGTCTTCTTCTTCCTCCGCCTAATCTGCGCTAGCCTCTGGGAGTGTCCTGACAGGCTGGGTTGGGAGACAGTCGCAGATGTGTCTGTGTGAATTTTAAAAAGGGAGTGAATTCCTGAGACAGATAAATGAAATTGTATACAAAGAACCTAGTCTTTCTCTGTGAACAAGACCATGCACTGAACCTCTCACATGCGCACTCAGGACAAGGTCGAATTTTCGGCCGTCGCCTTCAGTGCCTGTGGACTTGCGGAGGTCTTGGAGTGTTCAGAGAACTGTGGCTGGAGACCTGAACTTCTGGAGCGGGCAATAATGGTAAGCCGCAGACTTGTGGCTGCTTAAAACTCCAGCTGTAGCACTGGCCTCCTTTCACATTGAAAGCAATGCCAGTCTCTGCTGCCAGCAATCAGGACAGCATCAACTCTGCCCCTGTCCCACCCCCTCGCGGCTGTCCCAGGGAAAGATCCCTGTATGCTGCCCCTCTCCCTCCACCGCGTGGCTGTAAAGCAGTCCCAATACTAACAGTCCCCTCCCTAATTCAAAGCAGGGCGTCATGAGCGACATCACCCTCCTGAGGATCCCGGACACCCAGAGAGAACGCATGCTGCGGGAAAGCATGCAGAAACCGGGGCCGTATGCCGCCATGCTATGTCGGGCCATGATCCCCGAGTACCTGATTGTGGCATGGAGGGGACATGTCTGCTACCACGGAGGGCCCACTAAGATCGCCCTACCCCGGAACCTGATCAACAGGCTTGAGCTCTACCTCCACGAGACCTACGAGGAGTTCTCCTACGAGGATTTCTCGTCGATCCCCGGCCACATTGACCGGATTTTCGCGTAGGTGCACTGGGACTTTGGAGTGGAGCGTCTTGGGCCTGGGAATCATGTAGTAACGGACATTGTGAAATTTTTTTAAAATACTTGGGACTAAATTGAGAAGAGCCTAAGACAGAGAAATCATGCAAAACCCATTTGTTACCTTTGTAAATATTCCTGTTTTGTACCTGATTATTTTTTTACTAGTTTACAGCACTTTTATAAATATACATTGTTAATAGTATAAATATTACCGTTCTGTTTTAAATAAATGTTTACATGTTTACAGCACTTACTGCTTGATCCTTCCCCTGATTCTGTGTCCGGGGTAAGGGATGGGGACGGTTGGTACGGGATCTCGGTAAGGGTGATGAAGAGCTCCTGGCTGTCGGGGAAATCAGCGGTGCCAGCGCTGTCGACTGCCTCGTCCTCCTCATCTCCTTCCTCCTCTTCCCCGTCCGCTGAGGAACCGGCCGCGGACAATATCCCATCCTCGGAGTCCACGGTCAGGGGTGGGGTAGTGGTGGCGGCCGCTCCCAGGATGGAATGCAGTGCCTCGTAGAAACGGGATGTGTGGGGCTGGGATCCGGAGCGTCCGTTAGCCTCTTTGGTTTTTTGGTAGCCTTGTCTCAGCTCCTTGATTTTCACGCGGCACTGCGTTGCATCCCGGCTGTAGCCTCTCTCTGCCATGGCTTTGGAGATCTTCTCGTAGATCTTAGCATTCCTTCTTTTGGAGCGCAGCTCTGAAAGCACGGACTCATCGCCCCACACTGCGATGAGATCCAAGACTTCCCGATCAGTCCATGCTGGGGCCCTCTTTCTATTGGATTGCACGGCCATCTCTGCTGGAGAGCTCTGCATAGTTGCCACTGCTGCTGAGCTCCCCTCGATGTCCAAAGAGGAACTGAGATTCAAACTGCCCAGACAGGAAAATGAAAATGAATTCAAATTTTCCCGGGGGTGTGGCTGGTCAGAGCATCCGAGCTCGGACTGCTGTCCAGAGCGTCAACAGAGTGGTGCACTGTGGGATAGCTCCCGGAGCTATTACCGTCGATTTCCATCCACACCTAGCCTAATTCGATATGGCCATGTCGAATTTAGCGCTACTCCTCTCGTTGGGGAGGATTACAGAAATCGATTTAAAGAGAGCTTTATGTCGAACTAAATGGCTTCCTGGTGTGGACGGGTGCAGGGTTAATTCGATATAACGGCGCTAAAGTCGACATAAAAGCCTAGTGTAGACCAGGCCTTAGTGAATTGGCACTGAAAGCTCTGTTCTCTGATTCTTTAGGATGAGAAAATTGTGACCAAAACCTGAATGATTCTTTTGCCTTCTAGAGTAAGAGGCAACATTATTTATTAGCCATTGTGATCTTTAATAATTAAAAATGTACATATTTCATGTAGAATAATTTAAATTGTATCTAAACAAACACACACACACACACACACACACACACACACACACACACACACACA
>NW_020710321.1:0-4110 GCF_002925995.2 Terrapene triunguis
AGAGCTGCGCTCCAAAAGAAGGAATGCTAAGATCTACGAGAAGATCTCCAAAGCCATGGCAGAGAGAGGCTACAGCCGGGATGCAACGCAGTGCCGCGTGAAAATCAAGGAGCTGAGACAAGGCTACCAAAAAACCAAAGAGGCTAACGGACGATCCGGATCCCAGCCCCACACATCCCGTTTCTACGAGGCACTGCATTCCATCCTGGGAGCGGCCGCCACCACTACCCCACCCCTGACCGTGGACTCCGAGGATGGGATATTGTCCGCGGCCGGTTCCTCGTCGGACATGTTAGCGGACGGGGAAGATGAAGAAGGAGATGAGGAGGACGAGGCAGTCGACAGCGCTGGCACCGCTGATTTCCCCGACAGCCAGGAGCTCTTCATCACCCTTACCGAGATCCCGTACCAACCGTCCCCATCCCTTACCCCGGACACAGAATCAGGGGAAGGATCAAGCAGTAAGTGCTGTAAACATGTAAACATTTATTTAAAACAGAACGGTAATATTTATACTATTAACAATGTATGTTTATAAAAGTGCTGTAAACTAGTAAAAAAGAATCAGGTGCAAAACAGGAATATTTACAAAGGTAACAAATGGGTTTTCATGATTTCTCTGTCTTAGGCTCTTCTCAATTTAGTCCCAAGTATTTTAAAAATTTTTCACAATGTCCGTTACTACATGATTCCCAGGCCCAAGACGCTCCACTCCATAGTCCCAGTGCACCTAGGCGAAAATCCGGTCAATGTGGCCGGGGATTGACGAGAAATCCTCGTAGGAGAACTCCTCGTAGGTCTCGTGGAGGTAGATCTCAAGCCTGTTTATGAGGTTCCGGGGTAGGGCGATCTTACTGGGCCCTCCGTGGTAGCAGACATGTCCCCTCCACGCCACAATCAGGTACTCGGGGATCATGGCCCGACATAGCATGGCGGCATACGGCCCCGGTTTCTGCATGCTTTCCCGCAGCATGCGTTCTCTCTGGGTGTCCGGGATCCTCAGGAGGGTGATGTCGCTCATGACGCCCTGCTTTGAATTAGGGAGGGGAATGTTAGTATTGGGACTGCTTTACAGCCACGCGGTGGAGGGAGAGGGGCAGCATACAGGGATCTTTCCCTGGGACAGCCGCGAGGGGGTGGGACAGGGGCAGAGTTGATGCTGTCCTGATTGCTGGCAGCAGAGACTGGCATTGCTTTCAATGTGAAAGGAGGCCAGTGCTACTGCTGGAGTTTTAAGCAGCCACAAGTCTGCGGCTTACCATTATTGCCCGCTCCAGAAGTTCAGGTCTCCAGCCACAGTTCTCTGAACACTCCAAGACCTCCGCAAGTCCACAGGCACTGAAGGCGACGGCCGAAAATTCGACCTTGTCCTGAGTGCGCATGTGAGAGGTTCAGTGCATGGTCTTGTTCACAGAGAAAGACTAGGTTCTTTGTATACAATTTCATTTATCTGTCTCAGGAATTCACTCCCTTTTTACAATTCACACAGACACATCTGCGACTGTCTCCCAACCCAGCCTGTCAGCACACTCCCAGAGGCTAGCGCAGATTAGGCGGAGGAAGAAGAAGACGCGTGAAGACATGTTCTCAGAACTAATGGGCTGCTCCCGAGCCCAGGCAGCCCAGCAGACACAGTGGAGGGAGAACTTGTCACAAATGCACCGAGCAGTCATGGAACGGGAGGAGAGGTGGCGTCAGGAGGACCAACAGGCTACTGAAAAGCTGCTTGGACTAATGAGGGAGCAAACGGACACGCTCCGGCGCCTTGTGGATGTTCTGCAAGACCGGAGGCAGGAGGACAGAGCCCCGCTGCAATCTATCTGTAACCGCCCTCACCCGCCACCAAGTCCCACACCACCCTCACCCAAAGTCCAAAGAAGGAGGGGCAGCAAGGGCCGTTAAAACTTTCAGTCAACCCCTGCAGACTGCTCTAGCACTAGAAGGCTGACATTCCCCAAAATTTCATAAGTCCTTTCCTACCCACCTCACACAAGCCCCCGTCCAAGTTTCACCCCCCACGTTTCATGTCTGGTTCGCAATAAAATGTTTGTTTCTGTCCATTACTGTTTCAGTCAGGTTCTTTTGAGGTAGAGTCTGTCTGGAGGGGGGGAAGGGGCTTGGTAATTGGACAGGACAGTGACCTTTAGCAGGGTACAGAGGCGGTGTCAGGTCCAGCATCAGGACACATACACAGTGCAGTCACTGGTTACCCTGGTCAGTCTGGGAGGTGTTTTTCATGTTCTGGGGGTGGGGGTTGCTCTGTGACTTTTTGGCGGGGGAGGGCAGTTACAGATCTTATGCAGCGGTCCTTATCCTGGCTCACAGATCCACGCAGCAGGGGATATGTAACCCTACCCCCCCTGCCAGAAAGTCACATAGCCGACATATACACGCAGTCCCCCCCCAGGAGTGCTGGCAGGCTCCATTGAAATAACCAGTGCACCAGTGCGGAGCCTGTCATTCCGGGAGTTTAGAAGCATCATTTGCATCAGAACACTGAACCCGCCCCCCACCACAGTCTGCGTCCCCGGTTTAAAATATTCCCGCGAAAACAGCAATACAGACAATGGTGTTCATTAACAAAATCAAAATGATTTTATTTTTTGGGAAGGGGAAGGGGGTGAAGGGGGTATGTAACTGGAGAGGATAGTCAAAATGAACTGGGTAAAGAAACGGGGGCAGGTTCAGCTTTTCTGTCCACAAACTGAAAAGTCACTGGTTGCCCTGCTCACTCAGGAACCTAGCTTTCAAAGCCTCCCGGATGCACAGGGCGTCCCGCTGGGATCTTCTAATCGCCCGGCTGTCTGGCTGGGCGTAATCAGCAGCCAGGCTATTAGCCTCAACCTCCCACCCTGCCATAAAGGTCTCCCCCTTGCTCTCACACAGATTGTGGAGCACACAGCAAGCTGCAATAACGATGGGGATATTGGTTTCACTGAGATCACAGCGAGTGAGTAAGCTTCTCCATCTCCCTTTGAGACGGCCAAAAGCACACTCCACCACCATTCTGCACTTGCTCAGCCGGTAGTTGAAGAGTTCTTTTTCTGTGTCCAGGGCGCCAGTATAGGGCTTCATGAGCCAGGGCATTAGCGGGTAGGCTGGGTCCCCGAGGATGACTGTAGGCATCTCCACATCCCCAAGAGTTATTTTGTGGTCTGGGAAGTAAATACCTTCCTGCAGCCGTCTAAACAGACCAGAGTTCCTGAACACGCGAGCGTCATGAACCTTGCCCGGCCATCCGACGTAGATGTTTGTAAAACGTCCCCGATGGTCCACCAGTGCTTGCAGCACCATTGAAAAGTAGCCCTTTCTATTGATGTACTGGCTGGCCTGGTGGTCCGGTCCCAGGATAGGGATGTGAGTCCCATCGATAGCCCCACCGCAGTTTGGGAATCCCATCGCGGCAAAGCCATCTATGATGACCTGCGCGTTTCCCAGGGTCACTACCTTTGGGAGCAGTACCTTCACGATTGCCTTGGCTACTTGCATGACAACAACCCCCACGGTAGATTTGCCCACACCAAAGTGGTTCGCGACTGACCGGTAGCTGTCCGGCGTTGCAAGCTTCCAGAGGGCTATGGCCACTCGCTTCTCAACTGTGAGGGCTGCTCTCATCCTGGTATTCTGGCGCTTCAGGGCAGGGGACAGCAACTCACAAAGTTCGAGGAAAGTCCCCTTCCGCATGCGAAAGTTTCGCAGCCACTGGGATTCATCCCAGACCTGGAGCACTATACGGTCCCACCAGTCCGTGCTTGTTTCCCGGGCCCAGAATCGCCGTTCCACAATATCCACATGACCCATTGCCACCATGATGTCCTGGGCGCTGGGGCTCGTGGTTTCTGACAGCTCTGTGCTACTCTCCGACTTCAGGCCATCACGGCGGTGTCGTAGCCTCCTCGCCTGATTACTCTGCATCTGCCTCAGGGTAAGGTGTATGATAAGCTGCGAGGTGTTGAGAACGGCCACAAGTGCAGCGATGGTCGCAGCGTGATCCATGATCGCAGTGCTGTGGCGTCCGCGCTCTCACTGACCAGAAAAGTGCGCGAACTGATTTCCCGCCGGCGCTTTCATGGAGGGAGGGAGGGCGTTAGTGACGGACGGATGACGACA
>NW_020710322.1:0-5702 GCF_002925995.2 Terrapene triunguis
CTAAGGTGCCACAAGTACTCCTGTTCTTTTTGCTGACACAGACTAACATGGCTGCTACTCTGAAACCTGTCATTAGTTGTGTTCACTTTCATGGGAGAAGTCAATTCTCATTTAAAAATAAATTGGAAATAAAAAAATAAAAAAATGTTTTTGGTTATGGTACAGAAACAGAAGAAAGAAAAAATAAGCATCTCATTCTAATGATATTTATTTCCATTTGTTTTTTATAGACTACTCAGTGTTTCTCAACCACCAGTTCGTGAACCGGCACTGGTCCCTGAGATCATCCTGACAGTTTAGGAAGGCAGCAAGCCCGTCCCTAGTATCAAAAAGGTTGAGAAACACTGGACTGCATCTTCTATTCAAAAGGATCACAAACAATTAACATTACAGAGGCATTTACAGAATTCTCTCCCCCCGATTTTGCAACCCTCAGCTTCATTGAGACTGCTTGCATCAATAAGGGTTGCTTGATTTACATTCATCAGTTAACACGTTATTTCATTAAACTGTATTTTTTAAAAAACCCAGTGTGCAAGCACCATGCAGCCTAAGGTCATCGGGGTACACTGTAGGACCACGGTGCTCCAGCATGTAATACGGCATAGAAGTTGATGTGTGTTTGGGGGAAGGGGTGCACGCCTCTACATCACCCCACATTTCCCTTCTTGTCCCATCTTTCTTACAATGACCCTGGCTAACCTTGTCCCCCACTCCTTCATTTCCTTCCCTTCTCTTTCCCACAATCCAATATAGTTTTGTGTGTGCTCAAAGGTGAGCGGGAACGTTGGCAACATGGAAAAATGAGTGTGACAACTATGAACCATAACTTCTTTGCACACAAAACAAATGAATGGACAGAACCATGACTTCTTTGTACACAAAGCAAAGCAAATGAATGGACAGTATTTAATGTCTAGATTTTTTGTTAATTCGCCAGTTTGTAATGGAGACAGGCAGGAAGGATGAAAAGCAAAATTTGATTTTTTTTTTTGCTTTCTTTTAACGAATACTGGCTTTCTGTCAGTCACCCCCATAAGGCCTTACATGCATTCTCGAGGGAGTTCTTGCTGTGCTAGTTGAGCTCAGGTGAAATGTAGTATTTTGTATTTCCTTTTGTATTTATTAAATGTGTCCAAACAGCCTTTGGCTGTACAGATTTGAAAACCAAGTAGTAGCTTGTTGATCTATGTCAGCTCTATGTAGAATCACATCCAGAATAAACTAGACACATTTCCCACTGCTACCTCTGCAGGCAAAGGCCTGAGTAAATAGATGAGCCATGTTCACTGTCCAGAAGGTCAACAGATGTGCATTCTGTCAGATCAAGGGAGGAAGCAAAATTTCACAGCAGAGAGTTCTCCACTGATAACTCCCTGCCACCTAAATCTTCAAAACGAGGGGTTGTTGGCAAAAGTGATCCAACTGAGCTTGTGGAAAGAAAGAGAGAGGTGGTCTTGACTTGAGGCAGTTTAATATCTGATATGTTTTCTATCAGTAGGTGGGGTTAGAGGCCCAGTCCCGCAAACCTGTACTCACAGGAATAATTCTATTGAAACTGAGGGATTATTTACAGGAGTAAAGATTACTTACATAAGGAAGGCCTGAAAGATCTGGCCATCCACTGTGCGCTTGTAGGACAAAGACTATGATGATCTAGGTGGTCTTTTCCATTTCTAACTCCTAGGATCCCATGAGCCAAGCTGACAGAGAAAAGAGAGAAATATTGGGTGCCAATTTTCCTGATTTACACCTGGGTAATTGACAGGAGAAACTCCAGTTCCATCAATGGAGTTATGCTAGTACAAAAGCAGTGTGAGAGGAGAATCAGGCCCCAAGAGTGGTTGCACGATGGCCAAAATATTTTGGCCCTTATTCAATATTAGGTTAACTCCATTGACTTGAACCCACTTACTGAATTTAGCCCATGATGAGTGGTTGCTAGCAGGTAACAGAGCTGTGATAGCTGTAGCTCTGCTTGATCAAGCCAAAAGAGACGCTGTGATATTTATTGTATTAGCTCCTAACAGAACAATCCATCAACTTTGTATGTATTCAAACCATAATTAAGGCAAGCTGGCATATGCCAAGCAATTATTCATAAGCCATGAATAGCAAGATGTTGGGTATACAGCTAATGTTCGGTGACAGCTTTTCCTTGTTGACATTTTGAGAAAACAAAACATTCATTTAAAGGTGAGCTGAGGTGAATTGGAAAGCTTTTTTTTTTTTTTTTTTTTAAAGGGTTTAAGAACAAGTGGAGGAGAGCATGTGGTGCACACTGATTTATTTTAACCACATTGTAAAACATATTTTCCTCTTTTACCTACCTGTCAAGACCTTTGTTCAGGGTTATATTACTCCTGCCTGAGCTGAATAAATCACAAACAATGCACAGCAGACCGTTTTCCTACACTCCCCATATGGCAATGGTTACCAAACATTTTTGTTAAATTGTTCCCTGGTGACCAACTGACATATGGACCTCCCAAGGCTGTTCGTGTCCCCTCACTCTTGGCATGCTTGCCACCATCTCTCCTTTTGCCTTTCCTCTTTCTCCTGTTCTTTCTTTGTTCTCAGCTTGTTGTTTTTTCTCTCTCCCCCCTCTCCCTTTATCTGACTACCTTGATTTTTTCTCCCACCTTTTCTTCTCCATCCCAGCATAAATTCGCCTGCTCCTAGGCCAACTCCTGTAATGTTTTGTGTCTTGTTTAAGCACGCACTAAAACACTAACACAGTCCACTTCTGGCCAGTCCTATTCCCTACAGCTCATTCTGAGTGCCAAGCAGGAGTTAACAGGACAACATAGCTGCCACTCAACAACCCCAACATGACATCAACAACCGTGATGAGACACAAACACAAGAATGGTGGCTATCCTATTTTGATCTATTTGAACCACTGATGTTGGACTAGCAACCTCATCTTTCTTGCTGTTGCTTGACACTAGCCCAGCAAGCCAGACGTTCTGAGCTAGTAACTTCAGAAAAGCCTGTGTCTTGCTTTGGTTTCAGTTCAGCCAGCTACAGTTACAGCAACAGAGATGTTGACCCAGTGTCACAGAGACCTCTCCCTTGATATCAGCTCAATCAGATAGAGGAGCTGAGCCAGTGACCTCACATAGGCATGTGCTTCTACAATGCACAATGAAAAAAAGGTGCTGAGCAAGGATTAAAGCAAAAGGGAGCACATGGAAGTGCAGCCTGGCAGCTAAACCCATTCTAGATGCTGAGTAAGGGAGTTCCCCTCCTCTGCTCTACTGCTTGGGGGAGCTCAGGAGAGTTCCCTTACCTTCTGTCACTGCAATGGCTGGTGAAATGACAAATTGTGAGATGGGAGAATCAGAACTGGGAGCAGAAGTGGGAGCTGGTGGCTGGATGTGTGGTGCAGCTGTCATGGAGTCATTCCTGGAAGTATGTTCTCCTTCATTTCCATGTTAAGGGCCACTCCGTGCCTTAGCATGCTCAACACACCCCCTGGGGAGTTTACCTTAGTAGGCCCCAAGCCTTTCCAACAGCAGGTGGAGCAGCAGATGGAGAAGAATTGTCCAAGGTGGAGTCCCCTATTTACATTCATATTTCTATTTCCCTGCTGGCCTCTCCTCTGGGTGGGAAAGAAGTATACTGCCACCTCCAACTCCCCTTCTTTCCTGGGGAAAATGGGGACCCTGCTCTTAATTTTGCCAACCTGAACTAGAATCTCAATGGCAGAATGGCAATATTAGTTCTGTCTCCTGTCCTAGCTCTGTGGATAAGAACTCCAGTGTTGTCCCCCATGCAGCACTATGGTCTGTGTTCACAAGCACGTCCATACGTTTGTTTGGCTGGCTATGGGCCTTTTGAAGGATGCTGCCTCCCTTCAGACACATTTCCTCATCTCCATTCTCTATCCCATACCACTTCCCATTGCACAAGACAATGCAATGATATTCATGTCAAGACCTCAACAACCATGATAACATCCAGGACAACCACCAAAACCAGTCACTTCCACCTTTCTATTTTGATCTATTTTAACCTCTTTTGCCAAAGATTGGTGACATTGACACAGAGCAAGTTTATTCTGAGGCCTTGTCCTTCTCCTAGTGTGCCAAAGGGGTGGGAGAGGGGGGTCTAGAGGGAATGGTGTTGATAAGCTAATGAGACATGCAAAGAGCAATGCCACATGCTATAACCAGTTCCAGTTCTTCCCATTCAATCCCAATTCTCCCTCTCTGGTAAAATGCACAGGAGACTCCACTATCTGTCAGATGCAGCATTTGCCATTTGGATTGTCCTCTGTTCTCCCCTATTCAAGAGCTGCCCGGTGGTTCTTCCTGTCGAGGTGCATTATATGAGGTGGGGGAGGGGGAGACAGAGAGCATACCTGGTTTGTGGCACAGCTCCCTGAGATAACTGATCTGGGTACTACACCCCACTCCCTGCAGTGGGTGGACCCTCATTTTTAATTAAAGTTTGAGTTTTGACACTACAATCAAAATACAGGGGTGGGGGTGGGAGACCTTGAAAACAGTTTTACTTAGTTTTCTCTGCTATTTTTGACCAGCTCTAATTGTTTGTAGAACTGAGCTAATATTTCACACCAACGAATTTATTTGATGCATTTAACTTTTTTTTTTCTATTTCCAGAATTTCCACAAGACAACCACAGGTTCCTCAGTGATAAATATTATTTGCAAAATATCTTTTTGAATGTTTTATTCTATGGCTTGATTGTTTCTATTCAAAATTTGAGCTGTGTTGCCTGTTACTGGGCACTTAAGTCACATGGTATTAGTTCAGTTCCCTGATTCACACTTCCTGGGTGAATTGTTGCATGTACACATTTATAATTCAGCCGGTGTGAGAATACTCACACAGACAACTTTAAAATTCACTTTCTCTCCATATTCATGCCAGTGAAACTTGATTCTTTGAATGTTTAAGGAAAGGCTTGCAATGTTTAAGGAGAATGCAAAAATGGCAGGAGCATAGCCAAGGTGAGTGCATTTCACATCAGTTATAGAAGATTTTTGCATTATTCTTCCAGCTCTTATGTTCTGTCATTTTAAACATATTAACAGGTTTTTTATACCCACCAAAAGAGAATCCAGTTGTAGCTGGTCAAACAAGTTCCAAATGTAATTTTCTCACAAACCTTTTCCAGTTTTTACACTTTCATCCAGCTCATTAATGTTGGAGTCAATGAGTCAGGACTAGAAAAGTAACTGTGGGTGTGAGATACAGGGATCGTTACATGATTGAATTCAGTGGATTTCTCTAATGTATAAAAGTGGCCAAATATCTCTATTACAACCACAGAGAGTTTCTGACTCTTAATCTCTATGCTTCTCCGATGGTGTCCTTTCTGTATCCTTGTCCTACATCTTGTCTTTGGACCTTCCACCATGTACTTGTCTTTCCTTCCTTTTCCTTGTTTGGCAAATGGCCACCCTCTCTTCATTCAAATTATATGACAGGGTTGCCTGTGATAGCAGGGGACTGGACTCAGTGATCTGGGTTTTCCCCTCCAGTCCCCAAATAATTTCTTAAGGAAACCACACGTCTCCCATAAAGCCTTTTAAAAATAATGCAAAGTTAAACAAACCTTAAAATATCTACAGTTTAGAGACTTGACTATCATTTGGTGGCTTGGTGTATTATCAATTTTAGATCCAGGCAAATAGAGGAACAAATATCTTCCAATATTCATTTGAATCTGA
>NW_020710323.1:0-5218 GCF_002925995.2 Terrapene triunguis
ATATGTCATGAGTGGTTCATTGCGATTATTCAGTATTTGCAACTCAGGCTGTTTTGATTGGACACACGAGCCATTGAATTCATTGCCCAGAGAAAAGTCTTGTGATTACAAATTCATAATTTGCTTTCAGCAAATATTCTGCAATATTCACTGAAAGTGAGCTCTTCTGGCAAACATACCTGCCAATAAACTCATTTGCTCTCCTGTTCATAAACAGCAAAGACAGAGGGATTTCAACAAAGTTGAAGTGAACTTGTTTAAAAATTAATATGAATATTTGCAGTAATATTTGCATTATTCACTCAGCTCTGTTACCCAAAGGGAGGGAATCCAGTGCTATTTGCCTAATTTTGAATTGTTTTTACTTGTTACTGTTATTCGCCTGCCGTTTCAGCTTTCAGCAGTTATTCCTCTATCAGCCCAAGGTATCAGAATTAGGCTAACATTTTCCAAGTAACCATGCAATAAGATCAAATGAAGGTCATCCTTCTACAGGGGAAACATACCAGAGAAGCTTACTCTGTCTGCATAATCTCCATGGCATTATCTTAGCTTATAGTATCATATCAGCTACATGGCGGGGGGGAGATATGGTAGTTCCTCTGCATATATCAAGGATATCAGAGCTGAAATCAATAGTGCTACTTAGTGCTCATGATCTATCATAGAATCATAGGTTTCAGAGTAGCAGCCGTGTTAGTCTGTATCCGCAAAAAGAACAGGAGTACTTGTGGCACCTTAGAGACTAACAAATTTATTAGAGCATAAGCTTTCGTGGGCTACAAAGAAGTGGGTTGTAGCCCACGAAAGCTTATGCTCTAATAAATTTGTTAGTCTCTAAGGTGCCACAAGTACTCCTGTTCTTTTCATAGAATCATAGAAATTTAGGACTGGAAGAAATCTTGAAGTCATCAAGTCCAGCCTCCTGTGTTGAGGCAGTCCAACCCGTTTTTAAAAACCTCCAATGATGGGGATTTCACAATCTCCCGTAGAAGCCTATTCTAGAATTTAACTACCCTTATAATTAGAAAGTTTTTCCTAATACCTAACCTAAATTTCCCTTGCTGCAGATTGAGCCCGTTATTTTGTCTCCTACCTTCAGTGGACACAGAGAATAATTGATATCCATCCTCTTTATAACAGCTCTTCACATATTTGAAGACTTATCAGGTTCCCCATGAGTCTACTTTTCTCAAGACTAAACAAGCCTATTTTTTAAAACCCTTCCTCAATAGTCAGGATTTCTAAACCTTTTATCACTTCTGTTGCTGTCCTCTGGACGCTCTCCAGTTTGTCCACATCTTTCCTAAAATGTGGTGTCCCAAATAGGACACACACTGTAGCTGAGGCCTCAACAGTGCTGAGTAGAGCAGGACAATTACTTCCCATATCTTACATCTGACACTCCTGTTTATACACCCTAGAATGATATTAGCCTTTTTTGCAACGGTGATCCACTATATCCCCTGGATGCTTTTCAGCAGTACTACCACCTACCCAGCTATTTCCCATTTTGTTGTTGTGCACTTGAGTTTTTATTCCTAAGTGAAGTACTTTGAACTTGTCTTTATTGAATTTCATATTGTTGATTTCAGACCAATTCTTCAATCTGTCAAGGTCATTTTGAATTCTAATCCTGTCCTCCAAAGTGCTTGCAACCCCTCCCAATTTGGTGTAATCTGCAAATTTTATACGCATACTCTCCACTCCGTTATCTGAGTCATTTGTGAAAATATTGACTAGTATTGAATCCAGGACTGATAGCTGTGGGATCCCGCTAGATATGTCCTCCCAATTTGACAGCGAACCATTGATAACTATTCTTTGATTAAGGTCTTTTAACCTTGTTGTGCATCCACCTTAGAGGAATTTCATCTAGACCACATTTCCCTAGTTTGCTTATGAGACTATCATGTGGGAATGTGTCAAAACCCTTACTAGAATCAAGATATATCACATCTATTGCTCCCGCCCACATATACATGATGAATTTGTTGTTTGTGAAAATTTGCTGAATAGTTTGGACAAATAATTTTCAGCCTACAGGTTATTGAACAGAGCATTTTGGCTATTCATTTTTCATGTTGTATTGTTGATCACCTGTGTCACACGGTATTGTTTCAGATTCCCCATTGGGCAACTTTCAGAATTGGCAAACAATTTCACAAACACTCATCAGTTGCTTGAATACCCCATGTAGCATAGTGAACCCAACTTAGTGTTTTTCTTTATGAAAATACAGTAGAACCTCAGAGTTATGAACACCAGAGTTACGAACTGACTGGTCAGCCGCACATCTCATTTGGAACCGGAAGTATGCAATCAGGCAGCAGCAGAGAGAGAGAGAGAGAGAGAGAGAAAAGCAAATACAGAACAGTACTGTATTAAACATAAACTACTAAAAAAGTAAAGGGAAAGTTTAAAAAAAAGTTTTGACAGTGTAAGGAAATTGTTTCTGTGTTTGTTTCATTTAAACTAAGATGGTTAAAAGCAGCATTTTTCTTCTGCATAGCAAAGTTTCAAATTGGTTCAGTTGTAAGCTTTTGAAAGAACAGCCATAATGTTTTTTTCAGAGTTATGAACATTTCAGAGTTACGGACAACCTCCATTCCCGAGGTGTTTGTAACTCTGAAATGTTCATAACTCTGAAAAAAACATTATGGCTGTTCTTTCAAAAGCTTACAACTGAACCAATTTGAAACTTTGCTATGCAGAAGAAAAATGCTGCTTTTAACCATCTTAGTTTAAATGAAACAAACACAGAAACAATTTCCTTACACTGTCAAAACTTTTTTTTAAACTTTCCCTTTACTTTTTTAGTAGTTTATGTTTAATACAGTACTGTTCTGTATTTGCTTTTCTCTCTCTCTCTCTCTCTCTCTCTGCTGCTGCCTGATTGCATACTTCCGGTTCCAAATGAGATGTGCGGCTGACCAGTCAGTTCGTAACTCTGGTGTTCATAACTCTGAGGTTCTACTGTATTTTCATAAAGAAAAACACTAAGTTGGGTTCACTATGCTACATGGGGTATTCAAGCAACTGATGAGTGTTTGTGAAATTGTTTGCCAATTCTGAAAGTTGCCCAATGGGGAATCTGAAACAATACCGTGTGACACAGGTGATCAACAATACAACATGAAAAATGAATAGCCAAAATGCTCTGTTCAATAACCTGTAGGCTGAAAATTATTTGTCCAAACTATTCAGCAAATTTTCACAAACAACAAATTCATCATGTATATGTGGGCGGGAGCAATAGATGTGATATATCTTGATTCTAGTAAGGGTTTTGACACATTCCCACATGATAGTCTCATAAGCAAACTAGGGAAATGTGGTCTAGATGAAATTCCTCTAAGGTGGATGCACAACAAGGTTAAAAGACCTTAATCAAAGAATAGTTATCAATGGTTCGCTGTCAAATTGGGAGGACATATCTAGCGGGATCCCACAGCTATCAGTCCTGGATTCAATACTAGTCAATATTTTCACAAATGACTCAGATAACGGAGTGGAGAGTATGCGTATAAAATTTGCAGATTACACCAAATTGGGAGGGGTTGCAAGCACTTTGGAGGACAGGATTAGAATTCAAAATGACCTTGACAGATTGAAGAATTGGTCTGAAATCAACAATATGAAATTCAATAAAGACAAGTTCAAAGTACTTCACTTAGGAATAAAAACTCAAGTGCACAACAACAAAATGGGAAATAGCTGGGTAGGTGGTAGTACTGCTGAAAAGCATCCAGGGGATATAGTGGATCACCGTTGCAAAAAAGGCTAATATCATTCTAGGGTGTATAAACAGGAGTGTCAGATGTAAGATATGGGAAGTAATTGTCCTGCTCTACTCAGCACTGTTGAGGCCTCAGCTACAGTGTGTGTCCTATTTGGGACACCACATTTTAGGAAAGATGTGGACAAACTGGAGAGCGTCCAGAGGACAGCAACAGAAGTGATAAAAGGTTTAGAAATCCTGACTATTGAGGAAGGGTTTTAAAAAATAGGCTTGTTTAGTCTTGAGAAAAGTAGACTCATGGGGAACCTGATAAGTCTTCAAATATGTGAAGAGCTGTTATAAAGAGGATGGATATCAATTATTCTCTGTGTCCACTGAAGGTAGGAGACAAAATAACGGGCTCAATCTGCAGCAAGGGAAATTTAGGTTAGGTATTAGGAAAAACTTTCTAATTATAAGGGTAGTTAAATTCTAGAATAGGCTTCTACGGGAGATTGTGAAATCCCCATCATTGGAGGTTTTTAAAAACGGGTTGGACTGCCTCAACACAGGAGGCTGGACTTGATGACTTCAAGATTTCTTCCAGTCCTAAATTTCTATGATTCTATGAAAAGAACAGGAGTACTTGTGGCACCTTAGAGACTAACAAATTTATTAGAGCATAAGCTTTCGTGGGCTACAACCCACTTCTTTGTAGCCCACGAAAGCTTATGCTCTAATAAATTTGTTAGTCTCTAAGGTGCCACAAGTACTCCTGTTCTTTTTGCGGATACAGACTAACACGGCTGCTACTCTGAAACCTATGATTCTATGATAGATCATGAGCACTAAGTAGCACTATTGATTTCAGCTCTGATATCCTTGATATATGCAGAGGAACTACCATATCTCCCCCCCGCCATGTAGCTGATATGATACTATAAGCTAAGATAATGCCATGGAGATTATGCAGACAGAGTAAGCTTCTCTGGTATGTTTCCCCTGTAGAAGGATGACCTTCATTTGATCTTATTGCATGGTTACTTGGAAAATGTTAGCCTAATTCTGATACCTTGGGCTGATAGAGGAATAACTGCTGAAAGCTGAAACGGCAGGCGAATAACAGTAACAAGTAAAAACAATTCAAAATTAGGCAAATAGCACTGGATTCCCTCCCTTTGGGTAACAGAGCTGAGTGAATAATGCAAATATTACTGCAAATATTCATATTAATTTTTAAACAAGTTCACTTCAACTTTGTTGAAATCCCTCTGTCTTTGCTGTTTATGAACAGGAGAGCAAATGAGTTTATTGGCAGGTATGTTTGCCAGAAGAGCTCACTTTCAGTGAATATTGCAGAATATTTGCTGAAAGCAAATTATGAATTTGTAATCACAAGACTTTTCTCTGGGCAATGAATTCAATGGCTCGTGTGTCCAATCAAAACAGCCTGAGTTGCAAATACTGAATAATCGCAATGAACCACTCATGACATAT